>NC_088362.1:24198246-24220746 GCF_034508935.2 Berghia stephanieae | reverse complement strand
TCAAGGCCACACAACGCAGCGGCGGGTACTTGAACTCGGTACCTTTCGGGTAAGAAACAAAGACCGTACCACTTAGCCACGCTGCCCCAAAAGATCTCATTTTATTACCCAGCACCGAACCCAATAATTTGTCTAACGGTGAAAAAGACAAGGTAGAAAAAAAATATTTTTAAAAAGAAAATAAATAAAAATCTAAACCAAAAACAATCATCCCGAAAAAACAGCCTGCCTGGACTGGGAATCGAACCTCAGACCTCCTGATTTGTCTCTCTTGTACGGTATCTTTTTTTCTGCTTTGTCTGGCACTATTTCATACAAAACCATTTAGAATTTCTTTTCTGGCTATACGTGTGTGTGTGTGTGTGTGTGTGTGTGTGTGTGTGTGTGTGTGAGGGGGGGGGGGGGATCCTGATGTATAATAATAATAAAATAAATAATAATAATAATAATAATAAATAATAATAATAATAATAATAAATAATAATATAATAATAATAATAATAAATAATAATAATAATAATAATAATAATAATAATAATATTTCTTTATTGTCATAAAAAAAGTGGCAATTTGTCATTTGGTTACACATTTATATCAATTTTCCTTAATGAATACAACAACAACAACAACAACAACAACAACAAAACAAAAAAGACAAAAAAAACCAAAACAAAAACAAACAAAAAACAAAACAAAAAACTGTTCACGCAGTTTATTTGATGGGTTTTTTTTTTTTGTTTTTGTTTTTTGTTTTTTTGTTGTTTTTTTTTCAATGGCACTGCAAATTCATAATGTTACCATAAACTTTCCTTTTAAAAAAGAAATGTGCCTTTGAGAAAATCCGTTATGTCATATTTACCTTAACCAGTTAACTGCCGTACTCTGGAAAAACATCTTTTAAAATTTGGCCATAAAACTCGTCCTTCAAATTCGATCGATTTATATCACCATCATCTTGGCAACAACAACCCCCCCCCCCCCCCCCCCCAAAAAAAAAAAAAAAATCCCAAAAAGAAACCCTCTCAACCCCGGGAATCTAAAGAAGACTTCGCGAAGTCTCAGAGCTTTTGCGAAATGATGAGGTCATTTAAATATATATCGATCAACATTTCAAGGACGAGTTTCCTGGCCAAAACTTTTTAATTAGTTTTAGTCCTGAGTAACACGGCAGTTAACTGGTTAAACGTCGTGATAAAATAAAATATTTGAACAGATATTGGCGTGAGTTTAATAATGATATTGACAAACCAACTCAGGGTTGTATCAACACATCCGGGTCGACACGATCGTTCAATAAAAATAGAATAGCCCATTGAAAACGCCTTTCACTACAGGAAATAAACACTGAATGAAAGAAAAGCGGACGCGTTAAAATAATATTTGAATTATGACTGGCACTTATAATAAAAACTACAAGGCGTCGTCACTCCATACACAAAAGAACCTACGGATCATCAAATTCAAATCAAAGGTATGATAATCTTTTGATTTACGACTTTTCAACTTTCACAAAAAACAAAAACAAAAACAAAAAAACAAACAAACAAAAAACAAACATTTGTGACCTGTGATCTCTACAAAGTATTACGTCGAGGCGACGTGTACATATGCCTACGCAGGTCTGACATCCGAACTCAATTATGGGCCTAGTTTAACATTGTTGTAATGGACAATGATTTGCGTCATTTTTTTTTTTTTTAATATCCATTACAACAATACCCATAATAAATTGGATTATCAGACCTGCAAATAAGTGCACGTCGGATTGGGGTGTATAAAATTCATTTTCCAGCTTAACTGTAACTGTTATCGTTGTTGGGGATCCCGATAGCTCAGTTGGTAGAGCACTCGATTCACAAGCAAAGGGACCAAGATCGATATAAATATATCCCGGGTTTTTCCGTTCCGTCCCCTTTATACTATTCATTTCCAGGCCACTTTAAGTCCATAGCTACCGTTAGTAAATTTTGATACTAAGCTGTGAGAAGCTGTGAAGTGTAAAAACCCATAATCAAAAATGAATATAACAGCTTCAAAAAATAATAAAAACATAAATACATTAATAAATACAGTTTTGTTGTTTGCTGAAGAAGGGTTTTGATCCCAAAACGTTCCGTGTTTGGTATTTTGTTCTGTTTTAAAAGCTGTTATACTCATTTTTGTTTATTTCTTTAGTACATTTCAAGAATGTCAAGATCAGAATTAGGGACCCCCCCCCCCCCCCCCCCCCCCCACACACACACACACAGACACAATGAGCTTTTATATAGCGTGCTCAGTGCTTTACAAAGGGACACTGACCAACAGCAACACGTAACATGTAGAACGAGACATGACGCCTTTTCGGCCATATCAAGGACTCGACTATGCGCCGAGAGAGGCTCAAACCTCGGTCCTTCCGATCCGAAAGCGAGTGTCACACCACAAGACCATATTTCAGCACAAAAAAAAATTGAGGGGTGACTATGTGGTTTAGTGGTATGACACTAGCCTTGGAATCGGAAAAATACTGTTATAGATACTTAGTAAATGTAAGACTGATGACGTGTTTGTCTATTTGGCATGTAAAATCAAAAAAGCAAAATACAAAACAAAATAATAAAGAAAAAAACAACAACTCTGGAGCGTGCTCAACGAGCGTTTTGAATGAGTACCTATACTGGTTCCATACTACAAGATTTAATTGATTATCTTTAACATCGCGCGTAGGTAAAATGACATCCGCTGAACATCTCATCGGAAGGAACGAAATTGACGTCACTCAGCTTTTTGTTACTGTTCTTAGACGGCCATTTTGGTGATTACTTCTCCCTAAATGGTACCAATCAGACTATAAACGTTCAAGGTTATACAGTTTTGTGTCTTGGTATCTATATTTGACTGGCGAACGTTGTGAGTACTTTACATAATTGCATAGCATCATATCATCAATCTCACGTGGTGTGCTAAGTGGAGGAGGAGACGATCAACCAGGTGAAAACGCGCTTTTAGTTAAATTCGTTTCTCGGTGATCTTTTAGTCTCAGTTATTGAACCGTGGAGTCAGTGATTTTAATCTTGGGTCAAGGCTACCACACGCCCTGTCTTGGGTGCATCCCTTGTCTAATCCCTTTCTTCTGTTTTGCTTTTTTTTTTTTTTTTTTTTTTTTTTTTTTGGGGGGGGTTTTTTGTTTTTGTTTGGGGGGGGGGGGGGGGGGTGCGTTTAATTTCAAACATTTTTTCACCCCAATGCATGGCTTGAATATAACATTATATTTTATAACTTGATATTATTTTTCATTCTTTGCAACACAGCACCGTGAACTTTTGATCAAAATAAGTTTTCAGGTTTTATGTTTATCTTATTTTGTAAAAAGTATGTATATAATAACATTTTGAAAAGTGAATTATCAAATTAACGGACGAGAGACGAATGCGAAATGCTATGTTGACGTTTTCTCTGTATGGGCATGCATGTGCCATTAGTCTTTGAACCGGGTGTGCCGAATATTTTCCCACTAGCGGGGTTCGTATATGGGCGACGGAGATCCGATGCAAGGTCTGGCGGACTATATGGAAAACCTGGATAATAAGGGCGTGGGTTGTGGGAGCCAATAGCTGCTGCTGCGGCTGTTCCACAGTGTAAGCGCGATTTGGCGTTTTTAGTGAAATATATTAAACAACTGGCGAAAATTTTTTAAAAGCTGTTTGCATGGTGAATTAAGGTTTGGAAATTATTTCTTCACATCAAAAAAAAAATTACCTTTATGATTTAAAAAATGTACACCAATTTCATAAAATACACAAATCATGTTCCCCCTTAACCGACGTGCACATAAATGCAGGTCTGACATCCGAACCCACTTATGGCCCCAGCTTACCATTGCTGTAAAGGACAATATTTTGCGTCATTTTTTTAGATTTCAATTCCAACAATGAGCCATAAGGAATTGGGCTATCAGACCTGCAAATAAAAGAGAGAGAGAGAGAGAGAGAGAGAGAGAGAGAGAGAAAGGGAGAGACACACACAGAGAGAGAGAGAGAGAGAGAGAGAGAGAGAGAGAGTGAGAGAGAGAGATGCCTAAAAAAAGTTGTCATTTTTTTCAGACTATTTGGCATTATTCCTATAACTTTGTTTGGCAAATTATACAAAATTAATCTGGCAACCCGGAGTGCACAGCAATAATTAGCGTGTAAGATTTCCCAACATAAATGACAGCGGTAGACGACTTTATAACCTCGTGCCAAGTTCATCCGTTATAGGCCAAATTGAACTCTACAACTTTTATCCATTATTATGTTTTTTCGGGGCTATTTTTTTTTTGTGGTTGTCCTTTATGGGGTTTTTTAAAATCTTTAATCTATAATATATTTTTTTTCAAATCATAATTAATCCGATTGCTGTAACCTTGGTCAAAACGCTTCAAAATGCTGGAATCCACGTTGAAAGTTAAAAGTTGAAAGGCTTATGTTCGACAATAGTCATTACTGCCGGACTCCGGGCAAAACAAAACAAAACAAACAAACAAAATTCTTAAATCTGGGTCTCTAAGAAAGGCTTCGCGAGTCTTTGAGAAGACGCCGGGTCATTTAAATCGATCGATATTTGAAGGACGAGTTTTCTGGACAATATTTTAAGTTCCTGCCATTCCATAGTCCGGCAGAATAGAAATTAAGGAGAATGTCCAATTTACAATTTAAGAACCCCCCCCCCCCTTCCACACCCACACACAAAACAAAAACGAACAAAAAAAACAACAACTTGCATTTATATAGGGTAATAATCTCCTCTAAACAGCATGACTTCACATGAAGGCGATTATTAATCTTTCTTCTTTTTTTTTTTCGACTGAGACAACGCTGTTTACGACCAAAAACAAAAAGGAGCTTACGACCTTCAGCACACAAATCATGGGTGGCTGGGCGGATTGACTTTTTTATCGAGAGATACTCGAGTACCGATATGACACATCGTAAGTAATCGGTTCTAGAATTGAAACGATGCCTACTTCGATTTGTGCTATTTCCCCCTCACATAATCCACTACTCTGAGGGAAATGAATGGGTATGTATCGAACACAGGCAAGACGCACGCAATCAATGTCAAGTCAGTGAACAAAATATTGAGACAAAGGATAAAAACATGAGTAACAGTAAAAGGTTAAAGGTCAGTTAAATCGATGACAGGTAATTCACTGACTTGCTTAAAGTTCAAAGTGTTAACATCCGCTCTCTCTCCACTCCCCCCCCCCCACTCTCTCTCTCTCTCTCTCTCTCTCTCTCTCTCTCTCTCTTCTCTCTCTCTCTCTGTGTGTGTGTGTGTGTGTGTGTGTATATGTGTGTGTGTCTGTATGTGTGTACCAGGGATTGTACCAGCCCACAAGGCATCCCAAATATTTTTCTGCCGTCTGTCTGTCTGTCTGTGTATGTGCGTGCGCGCGCGTGTGTGTGTGTGTACGCGCGCGCGATTCTGTCTGTGTGCATCAAAGAGATTGTACCGGCCTGCAAGACATGCCAAATTCTTTTCTGCCGTTTGCCCGGATTTTAACGGATATATTAATGATTGTATTGTGTTTGTGTCTAACTGAGGAAGTGTTTTCAGCCAGAAAGGGTCAGTGTTTGGTATTTTGTTTGTTTTTGTTTGTTTTTTCCAAAAGATGTATAGAAAGGAACGAAATTGACGTCATTCAGCTCTTTGTTACTGCTTTTAGCCGGGCACTTTTATGAGTAGTTCTCACCGAATTCTATCAGACTATAGATAGTATGCGCTTGGCTATGAAGCTCACAAAATCGCCATCCGGAAGTTTAACGGAACAAGACACAAAACTCTGTGTAACCATAATTAAGTGAGAATTACTCTTAAACTCGGATGGCAAAAAACAAAAACAAAGACCCGAGTGGCGTCCACTTCATTCCATTTATACTATAAACGTTGAATGTTACACGCATAGCTTTGTGTGTTGGTACATTATATCCAGCTGCCGGATGTTGGTGAGTTTTTTTTTAAACTAAACGCATAGCATCAATAGAATTAAATGAAACCTGTCCCACTTCAATTTCCGGGCAACAGATTTCATAACCATGAATATATACCTGTCTCAACCTACTGCAGGCCCCTCACTCTCACCCCCTACCATTTCTTCAGAGCTAATAATATACCATAATATACCACAGGTTTAATTTCATTTAACTATATTTGTATAGAGTCACGTCATAGAACATGCAATTCTGTTGACAATATGATTATATATATTTTTATATGCGTATTGCATACCATGTATATTGTGCACCTAGAGCTATATTGTATGGGCCAGGCGCTATTTAATAACTTACAATTTAATAATAATAATAATAATAATAATAATAATAATAATAATAATAATAATAATAATAATAATAATAATAATAATAATAATAATAATAATAATAATTATTATTATTATTATTATTATTATTATTATTATTATTATTATTATTATTATTATTATTATTATTACCAATAATAATAATATTATTATTATTATTGTTATTATTAATATTATTATTTTATTATGTTTTACCCAATAAATTTGAGCAACCCTAAGACTGTCATTGGACAGGTACAGCAAAAATGGGCGACTCGCTAAACTCCCTTGTCAAGACGCTTTACAACCCGTAATTATCTCGTCATGTTATATCCCCCCCCCCCCTCCCCAAACCAACCAACCCTTTTTTCATAAGTAGGCAATAAACCAAACGGTGTACGAAAACCCACAGAGTTCTACTATAATATGTTTCGCTAGACTTCTCTGATGAAACCAAACACACACACACAATTATTTCTCGGAGTGGTCGAAGGTGGATGCCACGTCATTGGTAGAATGACGAGCTATCCAATGTGACACAGCTACTCAAAAAGGGTAGATCTATATGTTGGGTGTGAGTTTGTTTTAGATGCCACTGCTACTCTACCACTGATTCAATTACGATAGCATGTACCACGCGACACCCGGGTTAATTGTTTTATCGAGAATCGATCAATAGGAGCTTACAGTGATAAAACACTAGAACACACAAACACACAGGCACTCACTCTATCCCCTCTCTCTCTCTCTCTCTCTCTCTCTCTCTCTCTCTCTCTCTCTCCTATTTTTTCTGTCTCTATATTAAAAAAAAAAAATACAACAAGAAAAAAAAACACAATGAATTTTTGCGAGCAGTAAAGAACGGGCAGCTGTATTTGATTCAGTCCTGGAAGAAAGTAAACAGGGATAAATATCCAATGAACCTTACAGATCGAAAAGGCAGTAAGACTGGGTTTCAGCAAATGACGTCCGTGGGCATAATATAGCCCTATACAATGAAATCTTATTGATAGAGTAAAGCCAACACCGCGGGGCTAGAAAGGTTGGCTGAATTAAAGCAATGTTCAATTTTCAATGGAACCCACGTATATAAAGTGTTGACTTTAAGCATTGTTCAATTTTCAATGGAACCCAAATATATAAAGTGTTGACTTTAAGAATTGTTCAATTTTCAACAGAACACACTTATACAAAGTGCTGACTTTAAGTAATGTTCAAATTTCAACGGAACAAACTTATATAAAGTGACTTTAAGCAAAATTTACCAACCGATCACAGTTGAATAAAGAACAGAAAAGTTGCTACCATCAGGAGGTGTTGACTTTAAGCCAACGTTGGCTTTGAAACTTTTGACTTTATGCAGATTCTACTGTAATAATAGCCATGGGGACACGTCACCACGTCACTGTACAACATTCGCGTACTGACAAGCTCGGTTTTACTGCGGGTCACAATGGGAGGACGGAAGGAAGGGATGGGGGGTGGGGAGAGAGAGAGAGAGAGAGAGAGAGAGAGAGAGAGAGAGAGAGAGAGAGAGAGAGAGAGAGAGAGATAATATATGAGAGGCGGATATTAATTTATAATATGTGGTCGCCGACACACCTGACTTATTTTACGATTGTGTTGATGTCAATTTCCCCATTTGGTTGTGACGGTCACTACTCCAGCCAGTCCTCGTCGTGGCGTTTGTTAACCAGTTAGCTGCCGTTCCTTAGAAAGACGCGAATTCAAAATTTTGGCCAGAAAAAAAAATATCGATCGATTTAAATGACCTCTATCTTGCCAAAAACTATGAAACATGGGATCTCGCGAGATCTTCTTGAAGACCCAGGTTTGAGAGATTTTGTAAACACGAGGGTCATTTAAATCGATCGATGTTTGAAGGATAAGTTTTCTGGCTAAATTTTGAAATACGCGTCTTACTGAAGTACGTACGACAGTTAACTGGTTAATCCAAGTTGGTAGCCACTAAGTACGTATTGGTCGCAGGTGACGGGCGGGGGTCGGGGGGAAAATCGATACCAAATAAACGGACACGTCGACGTTGTAGTAGATGGATTGGATTATAAGAATGACATAATTTATTTTATTATTATTATCATATTGATATACATATATATATATCCACGTGGCTAGTTGAATGTCCATCTTTCCCCGTGTGTTTTCTTACAACGCCCATCTGGTTTGCGTAACCTTGAACCTGATGCAGAGAT
This sequence comes from Berghia stephanieae, assembly GCF_034508935.2. Lineage (NCBI taxonomy): Eukaryota > Metazoa > Mollusca > Gastropoda > Nudibranchia > Aeolidiidae > Berghia > Berghia stephanieae. The sequence goes on along the minus strand of NC_088362.1, from coordinate 24,212,211 downwards.
GCAACGTGTCAAGTACCTCCCCCCCCCCCCCAATCCCGTTTTATTACTAAGTGGTCGAGTGGTATGATACTCGCTTTCGGATCGGAAGGTCCTGATTTTAAACTCGGCGAATAGTTGAGTCCCCGGAGAAGGTTCTTTACTCACATTCAGGTGTAAAATGAGTACCTGGCCGTTAACAGCGTTATCTCTGTCCGAAAAAAAAAAATGTAATATCGCCTTTTTATCTTTTTGGTCTTTATTTTCCCTTTCTCTTATTTTAAACGAAAATGTAATGTATAAAAATGATTATATTAACTACTACATTTATATAGCGCACTATCCAATTTTGGAAACAAGATGGAGACTAAAGGAGAGACAGAAATATTCCAGCTAATAAGGCAAAGGCGTTATTCTTTACACCATGCTGACATAACAAACAACAAGCATATTATACACTACGATAAATAAAGACCCCAAGCGCCTAGATGACACACAAGAACTGAGATGCGAAAAGGATTTAGAACACCTGAGATCCATCGCAGCACACCGTCATCAGTGGAAAGAACTCATTCAAACAAATCAGAAAAGCTGCCAAAGCGTCCCAGTCCGGAGATAAGAGGCGATCGGCAATAAGTCAAGTAAGTAAATATCCACTTACCGTGCACAAAGCGCTTTACAAGGGGTCGCTAGCCAACAGCAACAATTAACATGTGGGATAGGGAATAAGATTTCAAAACAGATTTAAAAGTAGTGCCCCTTTGTTGGAAGTCGCGTCTTGACAACCGACATTAGTACCAATCATTAGCGGGAAGTTCAGTAAGTTTAGGAAGGGTTGTCTCATCGTATTGTATTATTTATCAACATCTTTTATTTTTAATTTGTAGTCTACATCATATTTTGTTAACATTTCATAATGGAGAAAACTAAAGAAAAGATCTACGTTGATTATATGCATTTTTATACAGAAATATGAATAATAAATTTTGTATTTGCAGCGCTTGGCTTGTAGTTGGTTTGTTTACAAATATCTTCTCCGTCGGTGACGTCCAATCAAGGGACGCTACTCTTCCGCTAATCTCATTCCCTATAAGACATGGCTGGCGCCGTTTAAGCATTATTATATCTTTTTTCCCCCGACAGAGACAACGCTGTTAACGGTTAGGTACCCATTTTACGCCTGAGTATGTGAGAGAATGTTATTAAAGAGCCCTTTCCAAGGACTCAGCGGAGTAGGACTCAAACTCGAGACCTACAGATCCAGATGCGCATGTCGTACCACTAGACAACGTAGCAGCAGGAACAGGATTTTTGTTGGGGTTTTTTTCTTTCTTTTTAAGATGAAAATGTCACCCATCTCATAAAACGGTATTCAGTCGAGATGGTTTTGAGTTGAACTCATTGCCATTTTCAAAATACGAAGTTTTATGGAGCTTGCGACACTTTGAGGTCATATCAGTGTCAGTAGATAGATAGATAGATAGATAGATAGATAGATAGATAGATAGATAGATAGATAGATAGATAGATAGATAGATAGATAGATAGATAGAGAGAGAGAGAGAGAGAGAGAGAGAGAAAGAGAGAGAGAGAGAGAGAGATATGACGTGTCCACGTTTAATTTGGTTCACCCATACATTATAAAGTTTAACCTTACGTTTAACTTGATTCACCCGTACATTATAAAGTATCTGTTACATTTATAATCGTAGGACGGCTTTGGGAACAAAAACTGTGTCTTGAGCATTATAAGCGGCAGATACAATCTTCTTAATGAATTGCTCCGATAGAAAGGTTACTAATTTGCATCAGTTATCAAATTTTTTCTCGGCGAACTGGGTCGAGGTCAGAAAACTACAATGCAAGTTTGCCAGATCATTTTAGCATATAAAGCAAAACAAATCGTAGAGGGAATAAAAGCCAAGTGTTTAACATTCTGAAAAAGTCTGGAGCGGGCACTTATATCACAATAATGATAAGCAATATTATAGACGATAGAGAAGTGCTAGATGAAAAGTGGCATCTGTTTTTTCTCTATATCATATTATATTTCTCACCTATATCATATTATATTTCTCACCTTTCTGTTAGCAACGCAATAATTAAAGGTAGAAAAAAAAATATTTATTTTCTTATCACGATTTATCACAACTTTTACTTTATCTTACAAACTCGGTGGCAAAACCTGGTAAATTTTGGATTATTTATTGTATTTTCCGATGTTCGTGAGAATGTCTTGTAAAGGCTGCCCCATGAAACTCGAAGAAATAAATAACAATAGTCAATAGGAATGGAGGCTTCAATTCAATTGAATGAAGACAGGGGACCTTTGTCAGCAAAACACGATAAATGAAATCACAAAAGACAAACGAGCGATGAGAGGATGGCCTGTAATGTTAGGTGAAGATTGTTTGAGATTTGAACTCACTGTCGCCAGGGACGTAGTTGTCAGATGCCCTCCCTCAACCTCTCACATTACTTAGATTGTAATTAATTGTATAAAAATAGACGTGCGTGTTATTTAGATGTGACAATAGAATTCTGACGACGGTGGATTTTTATACACAACGGTGACTAGCTAAAATGTGACTAGTCAGCGGCTGACGTAGATATTCTCAGTAGCAGGGTGTAGAATCTTACAATTATAGGGCGTAAAAGAGCGAGGACGGATTTGTTTGGTTTTTGTTTTTTTTTTTTTTGTTTTTTTTTTGTTTTTTGTTTGTATTTTTTGACGACTAGTAATCATTTACAATAAAACATAAGATACCGTCACTCATCACTCTGAAACCAGAAGATCAAATATACAAAGGCATGTATCCCCGTACTGGTTGGACACTTTCAAGGAGATTGGAACCATTATTTTGACATCACACTTTTGTCCCCTATCATTTTTTTTTACCTTACATGGAAGCCTCGATTATTTTTAATAACACCAATAATATATTCCATTACCATTGTAATACCAATAGAAGCTGTGGACTGTAAAAAGCAATAAACAAAAATGAATATAACAGCTTCGAAAAAGAACAAAATACCAAACCTGGGACGTTTCGGGATCAAAACCCATCTGCTACCAACAACAACAACAAAAAATAATAATAAAGACATACATTTTAAAATACATTACTAAAACTACATTACTAAAAAACCGGTTCTTTTTTTAAGCTGTTATATTCATTTTTGTTTATTACTTTTTTCATTAACATTGTCAACATTACTGGGATTGGAAATGTCACAGCAATGAGATTGAAGACATCCTGTTCACAATAACTACCATCCATCGATCTGTCTGTGAACGAATGACAATGACAAATACAAATGCTCTCTCTCTCTCTCTCTCTCTCTCTCTCTCTCTCTCTCTCTCTCTCTCTCTCGGAGAGTACCTAACCGTTAACAGCATTGTTTCTGTGGGGGAAACATGTTATATCACCTAACAGGCGTTATACCTCGTGCTCCATTTTAAGTGTTGCTGTAGGCTTAGGACCCCTCGTAAAGCGCTTAGAGCACATTTAGTGGATATTGTCCTATATAAATGCTCACGTGTTTGTTTTGTTTTGTTTTGTTTTTTAATTACTTGAAGCACTCAGAAAAATGAAGTCGACTTATTTCTCCATGATGGGCCTGGGATGGTTCTCAAGGACCAAAGTGTAAACATCTAATGCCCTTTATTACAATCTTGAGCTTTTAAATAGTGCAACATCCACTAAACATGCGCAGCGCGGTTTACAACAAGGCCCGAGTCAACAGCAACACTTCGCATGAAGGACGAGACATAAATTGCATTTGAATAGAAATCATTTGCAATTCGTATGACTTTTACTAACACACAAGTTTTATCCCTCACTGAGTCTGACATAATAATAACGTGTTGTTTTTGTGAGTGTGTGACTCGTACACACTCTGTCAAAATTGCCGGCGACAAGTGATGCGTCTGTGTTGTTCTCGTATTACTGTGTGTTGTGTTATTTTAGGTCACACACGTGTACCGCTACGGCTACGATTTCTCCTGACTCTGTTTTGTGTGTGTGTGTGTGTGTGTGTGTGTGTGTGAGAGAGAGAGAGAGAGAGAGAGAGAGAGAGAGAGAGAGATGGAATAATTATGGATCAGCACGATCGGGAATCTCGTAACGGGTCGATCGATTCGTTCGAGGTCGGTTCCATTGATATCTTGAGTTGTGTCAATTCTACTTGTACCGGTTAAATATGCAAGTACATACAAGGACGATTATTTTTTTTCGATGGTTTGACAGTATTTCTACTACAACAATGAGCCCATGGCACTGAGTTATCAGACCTGCAAATGCGTACACGTTGGTTTGAGAGATTTTTTAAATTTTATTAGATCAATGAGCCCATAACACTTTGGGTTAGCAGACACGTAAATAAGTAAAACGTTAGTTTGAGGGTATTTCCATCACAACAATGAGACAAATAATTAACAGACCTGCAAGTTCACATTTGATTAAATAGGTAAAACAATTGGAAATAGGAAACTTCCGACAGTATCGATATACAAAGCAATATATTTATGGCTACACAGAACGCATTTCTATAGAATTGAACATGCAAATTAAACTTGTCGAAATAGCCACAAAATGACAGTTGTAAGATCATGTTGACAAACAGCGACGAGAATATTAACTATGATTGGGGGGGGGGGGGGGGGGGGGGGCACGATAGATATGACAGAAGGAAGGGAAAGAGAGAGCGAGATAAAGATAGACGGAGGAAACGGATGGGAGAGTGAGATGGATAACAGAGAGAGAGGGAGGGAGATGGATAACGGTAGAAAGAAGGGAGAGAGAGACACACACAGAGAGAGAGAGAGAGAGAGAGAGAGAGAGGAGAGGAGGAGAGAGGAAGGGGTGGTGTGTGGGGGGGGGGGGGGTACATCCAGAGAAGCACTAACTGGATTTGGAAACCTGCTCCAAGCAGTGCTTGCCCCAGTCCTTGTTTTTTGTTGTTTTTTTTTTTTTTTTGGTAAGATTATTAGGATGTAGGATTACGAGATGTTCAGCATGAACAGCGATTCAGTTGGGGAAGGGGAAGTCTTGAAAGCTTGATCAGAAAAACAAGTTATGATAAGATTGTGAAGATCGCGTGCTCAAGCTTAATATATAGTGCAATATCCAATATATGTGCTCAAAGCGCTTTACAAGGGCTCCCAGTCTAAGAGCAATATTGCACGTGACCCGACGCCTTTTATTTAAAATTTAAAAGGCGACATTACCACTGTGCTCTACAGAGGCAACGCGATTACTGGTGAGATACTAAATTGGGGTCCTAAAACACGATGAGAGAACGTGAGTTAATTAAGGTGTAGTCCCCCCCCCCCCTTTCCCCATCCCCAATTACTCCGACTTTGAGCCAGCCACGGAGAGCGGGATTCAAACCAGGGACCAGCCGGTCCGAAGGCGAGTGTCGTACCACATAATCACAAATCATGACAATAGCTACACAAGAATAGTAGGAGTAGGAGCCCTAAGAATGCCGTTATTCTAAACGTAATCAATGTTTCAGGTTTATTACAAAACGTTCCTTACACAATACAATGTGCCACAAACACATGATAATAATATGTGGACTTTGATTTGTTTATATATAGGACTATTTCCTGAGAGAGAAAAAATATGCAGAGCCAAACCATAGGCATGAGCGTTATTTTTATTAATTTAAGGAAGTACAATGTTGGTGTTTTTTTTAGTTTTACATTTACAGCTCTAAGCGTTTCTACAATGTGCTGACACTGGCGACGGGTTTTGTTTGTTTTGTTTTGTTTTTCTGTTTTGGTAACCACAAACTAACTGATTAGTCAACTAGTCATTTGCTCACGTGTGTCGTAGATAAAACTGTTCCTGTTCTACTCGGATCGTAATATATTACACGGCGTTGGTACGATGACTGATTTATGTACAATAATTTTATTTTATTTTTTTGACTTTATTCCAAATCAACAGCATCACCAATGAAGACACAATCTAAAGTCAAACCGTACTCAATAGTCATCATGGAATTTATCATTATGTGTTACTTTCGATGAACGACACACATCGACGTTACCGGCATCACAGCGGCACCGGCGAGTTATTCATTGGAACCACATTCTCTTAGCACGCACTTGCTCTATGTATTTAGCCGGTCGTAGAAGAGAACGAATGAGAAAATATGGGTGGGGTTGGCGATCTGTTAAGCCAATTTCGTAGTTTGAAAAAAAAATCGAAATATTAAAGAAATAGAATTGTTTTTAGAATCATTCTGAAAGAAGATAAGAATTTGTCGAGGCATTTTCATTTAGTACCAGACAAAAATAGCGCATCATAGAGTAGAGAATAGTCGACTTACCGGTGATGAGGGCAACTTTGCCTGCCAAAGATCCTTTTGCTACGGCTGCCATTGTGAATATGTTTTTAGACTAGAATGGAATGAATCAACAAGTAACAAAATATTTATTAAAATAATTGATGATGGTAATGGTACTAAGGACGCACAGAGCAGGTACTAGGATGAATAAGAACAGACTTGCACGAACAGACAGTACACAATATGAGAATGAGCGTGTAAAGGGAGAGAGAGAGAGTGTGTGTGTGTGAGAGAGAGAGACAGAGAGAGAGAGAGCTCTGTCCTCCGACAAGCCACACACAGCATGCGGCGATGGTGCAAGACTGAGCGCCGAGTGTTGAGCGGTTCGCGACGAAGTGACTTCAAGGTGTCAAAGTTCAGTCACCCACGTGTATTCAATGCTCACCTTCTCACAAATTAACCAGAAGATTTCTGAACAATCAAAACATGGGATTTGTGACACACCCTCAAACCCAATCGGACAAACAGTGCTAGCGAGTTGTTTACAAACAATAGAATGAAGGAAGTTGACATCAATGTGCTTTGTTTTTCTTTTCAGACCACTAGTTGTGCAATTAGTTATCACTAGATTCGCTCAATCAAAATATTGCATTTATGCTTTGCGTTGAGATAGAATAATCACAGTATCCGCCAGCCAAATAAAAGATACCAACACATAGATTGTTTAACCTTTAAGTTCAGTCTGATTGATATAATTTAGTGAGAACTAATCACTAAAAGCGTTTAAAAGTAATTACAAAGTGTGGCGTAGTTGCACACATATGTAAATGCTTATGATCGTGTAGTGGCTTTTTGATAGATGGTAATGCTTTACAATGTGTTGTAGATGTTAATAATTAATGACAAAAGAGTTCAAGTGCCAATGATGATAATTGATTGTACAACATCAAGACATTCAAATCAAAGTCCAGATTCCAAGTTTCATTTCTTACTGATTTATTTGTTGTGATAAATTGATAAATTCAAGATCCAAATCAAATAGCATGGTCATAATTCAATCAGTGTCATAAATTTCAAATCCGTAAAATCAATCCAAGTCTTAAGTCATTTTGCCTATGTAACCATTTTCAATATAGGTACGTGGAATATTTCTAAGTCTGTAAAATAAAGATTCTTAGTAGGATGTTAGAACTTGCAGCATACTACAAAAAGTCTAAAGACTTTGGAAAATACAGCCCTAAGTAAAGTAGAATAGAATAGAAATCGAATAGAATCCCGGTTTGATCAGAAACACTCTATTTTATACCCTATTGTAAACTGTCCCACAATTCTTTCAAACCACTCCTCCTACTGATTTTGACTGCCCCATGTTAGTCTAAAACCGGTCCCTAAAAGTAAAAGCGAATCATACTCAACTCGAAACGTTAAATCCCTAAATATTGATGCTAGACCCCGCCTTTATGATATAATATTATTTTGCTAAACATCAGTTTTTACGCCCAAATGATAGAAACCGACTCGATTACAATCTGATGCATTTATTCTCGATTGCCGATTAACACCAGACAAGAAAGTGATTTTCTATCACTCAACACAATGACCAGTCCATTAACTTGGGACGTAGAACTACCCTAGAACCATTATTTTTTTTTTTTTAAATAATAAGATAGTATCAATCTGTTGCTATTGTTCTATGTTTTATACTTATCTCCTGAATTAATGGACAACAACCGAGAATAAATGAAATCTCCTACAGCTACCCCCATGGTTCTTTCTAATATTTGTCATGTTTTATTGCCATGTTTTTCTCCGAATTCTTGCGTAAACTTCTTGCATAAGTTTACTTTCTTACAAAAGAGCTGATTGACGTCATCTTTGCTCCTTTTATAAACGAGGTCACGCATAGTTCTCCCCGATGGTACGAGCGATCAGGCTTGTTGAACCAGTGTTTTACTTGAACGCATTATCATCGATAATATATAAGAAGTCACTGCTTGAACGCATTATCATCGATAGTAGTACCTGTGTCGTTCGCCATTTACACGTAGGGGCAAAGTGTGGGGATTTGCCCGCATGATCTGCCCCCAATCTCCACGACTTGCCCTCGGGCAAATCTTTTGAGATTGGACCGGCAAGGACAAACTGCCTATGGAACGGTCATTCCTTGCCTTTCCACGACACAGTAATGGGCCATCATCATCATCATCATCATCATCATCATCATCATCATCATCATCATCATCATCATCATCATCATCATCATTATCACCATCATTATCTGCAGCAGCAATGATTTCAACATCGTCATCATTGTCACAGTAAAGATTGTTCACAATTATCTTATTAAATTTTATTTTATTAAGAACTGAATTCATCTCACTCCAGTTATATTTCGGTAGGCTTAGATAAACTTTACCTTCTAATATTAGATCGTCTTTCCTTTTATAGCCTTCCCTCGAATTAATTTCTAATTAGTGAATACTTTTCGTTCTACATTCTGTCACGTAGCCATTTATTATAAAAGCTGATAGGTCTAATATTCTACACTCACTTTCTCTCCACAATCTATGCCGGACGGCCAGTCGCTCTATTCCTATATATATACTGGAAGATTTTTATCTTTTGGGACTTTGTAGATATTATATCTACACCATTAAGACGCCGGAGCTTTTAACTTTGATTGTATAATCTTCAAGGATCAAACCCAAGCCCGCTGTACTACACTATAACCTCTTACCAATTGCCTGGAAGCGGAATTTTACGAGTCCAATCCTATTATCAGAGGAATAGATCATCCAAGCCCATCAACTGCCTGGAAACGTAAACTTACGAACCTGACATATTATCATAAGTTACGTAAAATATTCATATCTCTATTTGTAACTGCCACGATCACTGTTTATCTCTTTTAATTAAATTTCATCATTATTTTTATTTCATTGTAAACAAATCGTTAATTGTTTTTCATTTATAGTAACCAGTAAATTCTGGGGCCTCATTCTACATATATCTTTATGCATAGTCGAGTAGCTCTTTACTCACTTGAGACCATGACATTTTGGAGGGGACACATATAAAGAATTGAATTTATTTAGTTACTTATATCTATTTCATCTAACTTTAAAGTTTAAATTGTAAAACTCTTAATTGCCCCACTTAATCATATTTTAATTGAACTCCCTATTTACAGGATTATTTTTTTTTCTTTTTCATTTCTTCATTTAAATGGAATAGCAATTTATCCATTCATTCTTTCATTCAAATTGAATAGCATTTTATTGATTCATTCCTTCATTCATTTATTCATTTATAAATTATTCATTCATTCATTGTTCATTCATTTATTTATTCATTCATTCATTCATTCATCCATTCATCCATTCATCCGTTTATTCACTCATTTATCCAATCATTCATACATTTATTCCTCCCTTCATTCTTTCATTCATACATTATCCATTCATTCATTCATCTATTCACTCAGTTTTTCATTCATTCATTCATTCCTTGTCCACTTTGTTATTATATCACTCATTTCATTTTGTTGTTTGCCTCATTCATGAATTGTTTTCAATATGTTTACATTCCATAACGATTCATTCACCTATCATCCAATCACTCAGTGTTGTGAACACATTTTGTAACTATTGTAAATCTTACGATATTTTATTGTTTTGTATTTCAGACATCACTGTTAAACACTCTTCAATGCCTAATTACAATTGTTGAACAACCATTGAACAAGAGAGAGGTCCCAGCCACGAACTGAGTTGGTAAATATATCCTTCATTATTCTCTTTTACATGAGTTGGCATCACATAGTAACTATAGACATCGTGATTTGTTTTGCATAGTGATTTGTTTTAAATGCATTTTTGGCATATTACTGTTACCGAAAACCACTTATATATTATGTTCTGAAAAGTGAGTCTTTAAAAACTAAATAATAATAAAAGGAGTCTACTAGCCGTCGTGTTATATTTAGTGATAGATAACTTGGGATTATTTTGGCATCCTATTATTGTTATCACACACTAGTACATTAGCGTCATTGCGAATAATTGTACACAAACTAACGACGAGTCACACACATTGGTGATACATTTTTCGTAGTAACATAGTTTAGAGTACACGCGATTGACACATTGTTATTGACACAAGTCATAATAACTCCGCATTGTATTGACACATTGCTTTATAAGATATAACGATAAAAGGCATCAAATTCAACATACATAATAAGTTGAAATAAGAGAGAGAGATTTCTAAAAATAGAACAGTTCATTCCAGTAAGTGTAAATAAATAAAACAGTCAGTAACAGTATCCTGTCAATATATATATATAAAACATCGTAACTAATTTATTGCAACATGGAAGCATATAAAAGATACTTAAGTCTCGCAAAGGACTTAGAAATCCCCCAGGAAAGAATATTTTCATGGTGCGAAGAGAAAGTAAAAGAAGAAAAAGAACATGAAGAAAGAATTCGTAGAGAAGAAAATGAAGAAAGAATTCGTAAAGAAGAAAAAGAACACGAAGAAAGAATTCGTAGAGAAGAAAACGAAGAAAGAATTCGTAGAGAAGAAAATGAAGAAAGAATTCGTAGAGAAGAAAAAGAACACGAAGAAAGAATACGTAGAGAAGAACGAGAAGAAAGAGTCCAAGAAAGGGAACTAAAAAGACAAATAGCATTAGCAGAAGAAGAAACCAAAAGGACCCAAATGATGCTGGAAATTGAAAAAACAAAAACCGGTCATGAAAGAAAACATAATAATAGTGATGAATTTTTCGTGAAACTTCCACGCATGCCAACATACGATGAACGCTCAGACTGTTTAGAATCCTTCTTACACCGATTCGAAGTTCAGGCTAAAGGTTATCGTTGGCCAGAAAGCAAATGGGCCACAGCCTTGATTAACTGCTTATCTGGAGAACCGCTAAAAGTTTTCTATACCTTAACAACTGAAGATGCAGATGACTATGGAAAAATTAAAGACGCTCTACTAAAAAGATTTAGATTAACGGAAGATGGTTACCAGGAAAGGTTTCACACTGCAAAACCGGAAAGTGGAGAAGACTTTAATACATTCGTGAACCGAATTACTCAATTTCTAAATCGGTGGCTTGAGTTGGCAAACGTAAAACAAGACGACTTTGCAGGCCTTTACTATCTCACGCTGAAGAATCGAATCTATCAAGCTTGCAACCCAGATTTAGTCGCATTCTTTAAAGAGAGAAAGCCAGAAAACTTGGACAAATTAAAAATCTACGCAGAAAACTTTAACAGCGCACATCCATTGACACCCCTTAGCAGAACATTGAAGGAACCATACTACGCTGCCGCTGCTCAGAGTCCAGGTACACCTAAAGTTCAGTACTCAAATAGAACGAGCCGATCAATCACTCGGGACACGCAAGTGAAACAAGATGATCATAGTAACAAACCATGGAACAAACAGTCCAATAGAGACCATAGCCGATCCTATCAAAACAAAACAAGAAATAGCACTGACAATAATACTGAGTATAAGAAAACCAACAAACCTATAATTAAATGTCAATATTGTGGAATGAAAGGCCACACAGCAGACAAATGTTACAAAATCGTGGGATATCCCAAAGAAACTGCAAATGCATCACTCCAAACAGGTGTAAACAATCAGACACGAGTAATGTCAGGAGAAAATATAAATGTGTATTGCGTGAAAGGTATGTCACTTTTAACACAAACTCACAAATCAGGATCGCTATTTTTTTGTGAAGGCAAAGCTAATGGAACTGATTGCAAAATATTGAGAGACACAGGATGCAGTACAGTAGGAATAAAAGCATCTTTGATCAATGACGAAGACAAAACTGGAAAAACGGTACAATGCATCACATTCAGTGGCACAGTCGAAACCTTTGAAACAGCTAACGTGTACATAGAAACCCCATACTATACAGGAATAGTGGAATGCTGTATACTTCCCAACCCCGTCGCTGATGTTATTGTTGGCAATATAAAAGGTCTTAAAGACAACCCAACAGATGTAAAGGAATGGTCATTAACCCAAGAAACAGCTTGTCTAGCAGAAACAAGAAAGATGACTAAGACAACAGAGAAGCCAATGACTATTTCTCTAGAACCACAACAATTTGACAGGAACACGTTCATTGAAGAACAGAAAAAGGACCCGACTTTAACATCATATTTCAATATCGCAAACAAAGGGACGAAATCAAAAGTTGAATACATCATTGAAAAAGATATTCTGTTCAGGTTACATAGGAAAAGAAACAAAATAGCTAAACAACTGGTCACGCCGAGTATTTACAGAAACAAAATCCTTGGAATAGCGCACGATTCAATAACTTCTGGACATCTTGGGAGCTCTTCCACATTGAAGAGAATATCCGAGAATTTCACATGGCCTGGAATTACTAAAGACGTCCGAGAATATGTGAAATCGTGTGACACATGCCAAAGAAGAGTCGCAAAAGGCAGAATACCGAGATTGCCATTAGAGACAACCCCAGTTATTGAAAAAGTTTTTCAAAAAGTTGCAATTGACATTATAGGCCTTTAACAAAATCAGATAGAAACCATACACACATACTAACACTAGTCGATTACGCAACCAGGTGGCCAGAAGCGATAGCATTGAAATCAACTACATCGGATCACATAGCTGAAGCATTGATGACAATTTTTACTAGAATAGGCATACCAAATGAGATACTGTCGGACAATGGACCCCAATTTACATCACATATGATGCATGAAACCATGAAACTCATGGGAATCCAACACTCATTCACAACTCCCTACCACCCCAAGCAAATGGTCTTTGTGAAAGATTTAATGGCACTCTAAAGAATATGTTAAGAAAAGTGTCAGCAGAAAAACCAGATGATTGGGACAGATACTTACCAGCAATCCTATTTGCATATAGAGAAATACCCCAAGAATCTACAGGCTACTCCCCATTTGAGTTGATGTATAGACGATCACCTCGCGGCCCGATCAATATAGTAGCCGATATTTGTAAAGGGAATGAGGAGGACAATAACGAAATTATGTTTGCTTACGAATATGTAAGAAACCTGAAAGACAGAATAGAGGATACATGTAAGCTAGCACAGGAATCCGTCACTAAAAAAGCAGAGAAATACAAGGAATACTCCGATAGAAAAAGCAAGTCAAGAAAATTTGAGATTGGTGACAAAGTACTAATACTCTTACCCGATGACTCGAGTAAACTTTTAGCTACATGGAAAGGACCATTCAAAATAACAGCAGTAAAATCTAATGTTAATTACGAGATTAAAATGAACAACACAACAAAGACATTCCATGCAAATATGCTAAAAAAGTATTTTGATAGAGACACAGTGTCGCAACCTATGTTTACTAATATCGAAGCTTCAAATGCAGGATTGATCATACCGTTGGTCATGGGACACAGACACCCGAGACAGAAAAACAAACAAAAATCGCACAATTGCAACCACCTAAGACAAAAAAAGAAGTACGCAAAGTACTTGGGCTCCTAAATTTTTACAGGAAATACATTTACAACTTCGCGCACATCGCGACACCGCTAACAAATCTGACAAAGAATGGGTCACCGAACAAAATTGTTTGGACAGAAGTGTGTCAGAATAGCTTTAACCAGTTAAAGGCATTACTCTGTTCAGAACCAATT
>NC_088362.1:24133246-24193246 GCF_034508935.2 Berghia stephanieae | reverse complement strand
TTTTATAGTCTGGTTAATACAGTGTAGTGAGAACAACTCACAAACGCGGATGGCAAAAACAATAACAAAGGCCTGAGTGACGTCATGTGCATACTATCTATACTTTCAAAGTTACGCATAGTTTTGTGTATTGGTACATCATATCCAGATGCCGGATGTTGTGAGTAATTTGTAATTTACCTAAACCAACGAATATATAATCATTGCCTAAACGCACAGAATCAATAACAAGATGTTTTATTTGATGCCAGCTTGGCGTGTGTCTCATCATCATCATCATCATCATCATCATCATCATCATCATCATCATCATCATCATCATCATCATCATCATCATGCAGAAGGAGATCAACCGGTCTTTCCATACATAAAGCTTTATACAGGGAATCAAGTCAAAAAATACGCACGCTGATTACTAATGCAAAGCATGCTTATTTGAATGATAAAATCTCGAATTGTCCAACAACAAAGATATTATACTGTATAACAAAATCAATGACCGGAAAAAAGATTGATTGCGTTTTCCCTAATTCTATCCCAGAAAAAGATCTTCCAATGAATTTGGTTCCTATTTCCAAAACAAAGTGTCCAATATAAGACATCACCTTGACAAAAGTTCCGCGTCTCCGCCAAAATTTGAATCATACAATGGCAAGGATTCGTTTAACAAATTTACCCCAGTGACTGAAGAAGAAATTAGGAAAATCATAATAATATCTTCTCCCCCTAAAACATGTTGCCTCGACTCAATCCCCACCTGACTATTACTTGAATATTATATGGATACGCTCATCCCCACTATCACTAAAATAATCAACGACTCTTTACAATCGGGAACAGTCCCCGATCCTTTCAAGCAAGTCATCGTTACTCGTCTTCTGAAAAAGGCGAATCTGTCACCAGAGAATCTTAAAAACTTCAGACCAGTTTCCAATTTACCGTTTATGTCGAAAATCTTGGAAAAGGCTGTCGCAGCCCAACTGAACGATCATTTGGCAAACTACAACTTATATGAAAAAAAATCAATCAGCTTATAGACAACATCACAGCACTGAAACTGCCTTACTAAAAATTCAAAACAACCTTTTGTGTGAGGCTGACATGGGTAAAGTCTCGGTTCTGGCCCTCCTAGATCTAAGTGCGGCGTTCGACACGATAGACCATTCGATTTTAGTCGAGCGTCTCTCCAAGACGTTTGGATTGTCTGGAATAGTGTTAAAATGGTTCGAGTCCTACCTTATCGGCCGCACACAAACAATTCAAGTAAAAGTAATAAAATCAGATATTTTTAAGGTTGACTTTGGTATGCCCCAGGGATCTGTTCTGGTTCCCATTCTCTACACTTTATACACACAACCATTGGGAGGTGTTATAAGTCATCACGGTGTCACGTACCATATGTACGCTGATGACACCCAGCTCTACCAATCCGCAAAACCAAGCGAAATTAAAGGGTTACTGAAATCGATGGAGAACTGCATTGAAGATGTGAAGAACTGGATGGTAGCTAATAAACTGAAAATGAACGATGAGAAAACAAAACTCCTATTATGTAATCCTAAAAATGACATTTGTGAACAAGACCTTTCGATTTGTATCGATGATGTGAAAATAACGTTTTCTGAAAACGCCAGAAACCCGGGAATTTATTTCAGCAGTGACCTGTCCATGGCATATCATGCGACACAACTTTGCAAAGTACTGTTTTGTGAAATTCGCCGTAATGGCCAACTTTCGGCATTTTAAAATAAAAATTCCTTAAAGACTCTGGTGTCTGCTTTTGTTTTTACTCGTTTAGACTATTGTAATTCACTCCTATCTAATTCCCCAGGTTTCTTACTTGATAAACTGCAGCGGCTTCAAAATGAAGCTGCTAGAATAGTTTTAAGAAGAAATAAGAGAGAACACACGACTCCAATGCTATTGACTTTACACTGGCTTCCCATTAGGGCCAGGGTGCTCTTTAAGGTTGGAGTCATGTGTTTTAAATGTTTTCACGGAAGCGCCCCTGCTTATCTCGATGATCTTGTCGAACCATACGTTCCGCCCCGTGCATTTAGATCAGGTGATCATCGTCTACTTAAAGTGCCCAAAAAGGGTAAAAAAAACCTCTCTGACAGATCCTTTAGTCACTTTGCACCGACTGTCTGGAACAATCTCCCCTTATCTCTTCGTGGCGTCCCTACTGAACTCGCTTTCAGGAAACACTTAAAAACTTATTTATTTCGAGAATTATTAATTTATTATTATTAGTTATTTTATTTGAGCAGACGATGATCACAGGATATATATATATATATATATATATATATATATATATATATATATATATATATATATATATTACTTTATTTTTTAAATATGTTAAATAGTTGGATGGTGGAAGGTTTGTGTGTGTGTGTGTGTGTGTGTGTGTGTGTGTGAGAGAGAGAGATAGAGTTAGTGTGTGTGTGTGTGTGTGTGAGAGAGAGAGATAGAGTTAGTGTGTGTGTGTGTGAGAGAGAGAGAGAGAGAGAGAGAGAGAGAGAGAGAGAGAGAAATTTGAATGGATTGAAGTTATTGTTATGCACCTTGAGCTTTATTGTATAGAGGAGTGGGCGCAATATAAATAAATTTCATTATTATTATTATTATTATTATTACTATCATCTATTACTGCATTCACCACCACATCATCATAATCATCATTAGACCATTTACCACCACTACTGTAACAAGGCAGTGTCACAGACATTTATTATGGTAATAAAGATGGGACAAGGATAGATTCAACTACTCATTATTACTTGACGTGGATCAACGAACCTCCGTTCTTTCGCTGTAATCAATTCAAGGGACATAATCAATGATCATACCATCTGTATGTTAAAGAAATGTAATATGGGTTGCTTCCGTTTTATTTGATGCCCATTTCTTGACTTGTTCTTCATTGGCAAGTTAACGATTACGCTCGACGAACGACGAGGAAGAAAACGAAGTTTTTTTCCTCGGAAGCATACCATTTTTTCACAGTCCACAGAGGCAAAGCATGTCCGTTTGCAAGAGGCCCAGTCCGTCACAGGCATCTTCTAATAATTTTTAATTTCTCTCAAGGGATTATCAGATTTGACGGAAAGCGATAGATCAACGTCCTGTCATGTCCAGGTGAAATTCACGTCTGTAGTGAAATTTCTTGACCGTCACACGCCCCTCCTCCAACCCCACTTTTTCGAGCAGGATATTATAACCTCAGAGTAACAAGAGAGAGAGAGAGAGAGAGAGAGAGAGAGAGAGAGAGAGAGAGAGAGAGAGAGAGAGAGAGAGAGAGAGAGACTCAACTTCAACTATGTTTGGCGGTGTACAAAAACTGGATAAGATATCTGGCAATCTCAGGACCCTCCCACATCCTTTACTTCACTGGTTGAAGACTTCTGACAAAGGGAAAACATAACAAAACAACAGAAAAGAGAAGAAATTCGTTGTCTCTCTCTCCTCTCTGTGCATCCCAGATCCCCCGCATCCATGCTGTTTAGCAACCAGCTCAAAGTAGAATGAAAACATCAATATTAATGAGATGTTTAAAGGTAATCTTGATGTATACAGATGAAAAGAAAATAACAGTGACATTGGCTTCGTCGTCGCGGCGATACCTTCATTTTCCGAACCAAATATGCCAATCCAATGCCAATAATAATAATCAATATCATTTCACTTTCTTACTTTCTTCACGGAGTGTCTACGTACACGGTAACTTTAGAGGAATATCGCAGATATTTTGGTATCATTATTTTCATTACTAACCGGGCACCTAGCCTCTGGATCTACGTACATGGTAACATTTATACACGGTAACCTCGAATCTCGCCTTTAATTTTAAGGTTAACTTGTAGGTGGCGTTTTTTATGCACCTCCGTTGGCGATGATGGTATAAATAAGTGAAAATGTTGCTGCAACGTCCATGAGGATTAAATAGTTTTAGATTGTAATTTACAACGATGCTTAGTGATTACCGATGTACGTCTATACAGTGGTAATAAATGAAAGAAACAATTATTTTAAAAAATCAAAAGTAAAAAGAAACATGTCACACAAATACTGATTTCAAATAAATAAATAAATTTAGAAAATTGAAATCGAAGCTTTTTAAAATCATGATAAAAGGATTTTGAAAAAAAAAAAAAAGAGAGAAAAGAAAAAATGTTGACTTTCACAATAAAGTAAATTTAAAAAAAAACAAAAATGTCCACAATGGGAATCGAACCCAGTACTTTCAAGGTTAGAGTCCGACAGCTTGTCCACTGCGCTACGGAGCCACCTGACCGTTTGTCACATTTAATAAGGTCTTTCTAAAACATTACTTTACCTTCAATGCAACTTCTATTTTCTGGTTTTATCATTTATATTTTTCGATTTTTTAAATTATTGTTATTTTTATATAAATTTATTAATAAAAACATCCTACAGATGTCACAATATAACTTTCGCCATGTCCAAATACAGAAACACAATATCGCTGATGAAATTGGGTGGGATGCGCATGCGTGACGGAGGTGTGTAAAAACGGTCCGTTAAGATACACCGTCAACGGAGGTGCACAAAAACACTACGTAAATTGTATTGTTTGATTTTTTTAAAAACAACAGACACTCACACATACACACACACACACACACACACACACACACAGTTAGTAGTAATAGTAGTAGTAGAAGTAGTAATAGTAGAAATTGTACTGTCGTTGTTTTTAAAAACACAGTATATGCAATGTTAATCAAATAGCACATACTGTGTTCTTTAATAAAACGGCAGAGTAGTAGTAGAAGTAGTAGTAGTAATAATAATATATTGATGATGATGATGATAATAATAATAGTAGTAGTAGTAGTAGTGGTGGTATGGATGGTGGTGATGGTCATGATCTATTCGGAACAACAACAACACTATGT
The DNA here is from genome assembly GCF_034508935.2 of Berghia stephanieae. Lineage (NCBI taxonomy): Eukaryota > Metazoa > Mollusca > Gastropoda > Nudibranchia > Aeolidiidae > Berghia > Berghia stephanieae. The sequence continues at coordinate 24,188,321 of NC_088362.1, read as the reverse complement.
GGATTACCCCATAACCATGCCATTAATAAACAGGGTTTTCTTTTTTTTAGTGTTCCTCGTGGGTGGAGTTCTATCTTTAAATAAATCAACAACAAAAAATTTAACATTTATATGTCACAACAATCACTGAATGTGCTCAAAGTGGTTTACAAGGGGTCCCTAGCAAGCAGCAACATTTAACATGTAGGATAAGACATGAGCCTGTTAGGTGACATAACAATTTTTTTTTCCAACAGAGATAATGCTGTTAACAGCCAGGTACTCATTTAAAGTACAGTAAGATAATATGAGTAAAGAGCCTTTTCAACAATGCACTGCAAAGAGTGGGACTCGAAACCAGGACCTTCTGATCCGAAGACGAGTGTCATGCCACAAGACCACATAGTCGCACATGTTACATTCATTTTCCCCACGCTTGTTCCCAGAATAAACATTTGAAGAAACATTCATTTCATCTTTTTTATTTTCTCAGGAACTAAAAATTGAAGGATGAAAACAGGAGAAAAGTCACTGGTGTTGTCATTCAAACAGGATCAGGTTTCGGGTATATGATATCGGTATTGTATGCCAGTTTGCCTTTTCCAGTATCGTCATGGAGATTGGGACAAGCAACACATCTGAATCCTCTCAAAACATTGTCGATGAATTTTTTAAGGATTTCATCTCAAAGAAGATTAGTAAAACCAAAACTGTAGCAGCTAGTAGGGATACTCAAAAGCCTGCCAAAGTTGATGAAATCAGTAAACTACTGGATTTGGAGATTAGTTCCATCCAAGCTCAAACTAAAGATTCGACAGAAAAGGCGAAGGATGGAACTTCAATTGTAAATCAAAATGTTTTCAAGAGTATTTCTGTGTCACAAGCCTTGTCATCTGAACTCACAAGTGTCAATATCCCAGTGACGGCTAATATACCTTTGCCTCCGTCATCATCCAAAGATACAACGAAAGGAGATAAAAATGACGACAGTGCATCAAAAATATCTCACAAAGGAGACATTTTTACATCTGGCAACTCATCGATTGCTTCAAGCAATGTGGAAACAGTGCTTACTGCTCCAAAACCTATCATTGTTCCTCTGGCCAAGAAAATGAATATTCCAAAACAGTTGGGATGCAAGTTGAGCACTGAGAGCCTTTCCCTCATAAAATCCAATGAAAAAATAGACAGGAACGGAAGGCTCTGGGAGGAAGGTAAGAGTTGCTTTGGGTTTGGTTTTTATATTATTATTTTTTTTTATTTTATAAATTATGCCTTATTATTATTATTATTATTATTATTATTATTATTATTATTATTATTATTATTATTATTATTATTATTATTTTATTATTATTATTATTTATTTGTTGTTATTATTTTTATTATTGTTGTTGTTATTATTATTATTATTATTATTTATTATTATTATTATTATTATTATTATTATTATTATTATTATTATTATTATTATTATTATAATAGTATTATTATCATTATTATTTATTGTCATCATCATCATCATTATTATTATTATTATTATTATTATTATTATATTATTATTATTATTATTATTATTATTATTATTATTATTATTATTATTATTATTATAAATAGTATTATTATCATTATTATTTATTGTCATTATTATTATTATTATTATTATTATTATTATTATTGCTGTTATTATTATTATCATTACTTTTTTTTCAGGTTATGATATCAATTTATTTATATGTGGAGCAGTGTTTGTAAAAGCTTTAAGGCAGAAGTTGTCTTTTCTTGCTTTTAAAAGCAAAGACTGTTAATATAAACATAAGAAGGATCTTTTCTTTAATTTATCTCAGGTGAAGTCCAGTCGTCAAACAGTGATGGCTCGAACAAAGAGGACAGCGACTCTGACGTCAACGACGGGCTTCCATCTGAGACCGGATCAATCAATTCAGACAAGGAGGACTGGAAATCCTCTCACAGTTCCTCTGCCAAACACAAGAAAAAGCACCACAAACACAAGCACAAAAAGAGGAAGAAGAAGAAATCGAGCAGAGAGAAAGAAAAACCTCAGCCAGGAGACGAGGATAAGGAGAAAGACAGTAAAAAATCAAAGGAAAAGGAAAAAAGTAGAAAAAGTAAAAAAGACAAAGAAGGATCTTCGTCTGAATCTAGTCAAAAAAATAAAATCGATCCAGATAAAGAGAAGAAGTCGGATGAGAAAGTCAAAGAAAATGGAGAGACAAAGTCTAAGAATGAAGGGAGTGATACAGAAAACTCCAAGAGAGACAACAGGAAGTCTTCGGACAAAGACAAAATGGAGGATCGGAAGAAGGACAAAGAGCGAAAGAGAAAACACGACAGATCAAGGTTGGTTTGTTTTATTCTTTACTTGACGATGTAGCTATCAATTTGGAAGAATGCGTTTGTCACCAATTCTGGCCCTTAGTTGTGTCCAGCACAGTGAATCAAATTATAGATCTTTTTATTATCTTTATTTTGATATATGGTCTGTCCTATGTACTATGATTAACTACTGTGAAGTTTAAGATTTTGAAAGCCACTAATACTAATAGTCCTGTTGCAGGGCTCAGAAATTCAATTACTGAAAGCACACTCACACAGCTAAATTGTTACACGTAGTAGTTAACTGGATTTCGTGGCATACTATTTATTTATTGAACTATCTATTCAGTTATCTGTCCCGTATTGATTTTCTTGGCAATCGCATCATTTCATGTCTTCCATACATGGCTCATTGATCTAGACTTATTTGTAAATGGATACTATTTATAATACAACTTTGATGATTCCACTCCTTACTTGTGACATACCCTGAGGAAACCTCTGAATTTACTTCTAAAAAGAAATACAATTTCTGCAATTCTTTTTTTTTTTTTCATGAATAGGAAAGAATTGATAGGATTGTAGAAAATCCTTTTTTCGCGTTATCTTTATTTTCTATTCAAAAATAGCTGTTAAACATTTTCATGTTTTAGTTTGTTTGCTAATGTATGTTGTTGTTTGTTTTTCTTCTTTTTTTTTGTTTTTTGTTTTGTTTTGTTTTGTTTGATTTTTTAAATTTATTTATTTGAAAAAAATCAACATCACTCTAGGACTCCAAAATGGGTAACAGAAAATCACACATATTTTTTATCTCTTCATTTGACCTTTATTTACTGAAAAAGAAAATGTATCTGCAAGTGTATTTGATAAACAAACAAACATAGGTCTAGGTTTCCTAAACAAATAGTAGATAATCCCATTGAAATTTGTTTTTGTGGGCTTTACCTTCATCTTCAATGAAAATCGACCTTCATCTACTTTTTATTTTTCATGTATATTCTAGGTATTTTTGTTTGTTTATGTTTTTGTTTTTGTTTTCTGTTAACCCCACAGGTCTCAGAGTCCAAAACGATCCAAGAAATCCAGGTCAAGATCCAGATCTCCCCGGAAATCTAAAAGAAATTCCAGTCCTAGACGGTATGTGTTTGAATCGTGTATTAGAGACCTGTACTATGTGTTGCACAATCTCGCCAAAAATCATAAATAATAAACAAAAATGAATGTAACAGGTTAAAAAAAAGCTTGTTTAATTTTTTTCTGCTCAACTTGGCATTCTTTAGTAACCAAGGGAATGCTTATTTTGGTTTACATATTCCAAGGTTTTTAAACAAAAAAGCCGTACTGATCACTTCTCTGCCATTGATCGGTGTTTTTTTTGTTTTATTTTTTAGTAATGTAATTATATTGTTTATTGATGAAGAAGGGTTTAGAGCTCGAATCGTTCCGTGTTTGATATTTTGTTCTTTTTTGAAGCTGTTGTATTCATTATTGTTTAATACTTTTTTTCAGTCCACAGCTTCTAGCATCTGTTGAAATAAAAGTTGCAGCAGTGCCCCATACACAGTGCCTCACAGACGCCATTTCTCGTTTTAATTATTAAGTGTTCCTATTGGTTTAGGGCCCCTTATAAATCACTCTGAGTTAAGATAAAGGATACTGCACTACATTAAAGCTGAATTTTTTTGTTAATGTTTTTCTTGAGGGTTTTTCATTTTTTTGGTGGCTTTTTCTTTTTTGCTGAGGAAGGGTTGTGAGCTCAAAACTTTCCACGTTTTAATATGGTACTGTACTGGTCATTTTTGACTAACATTCAAAACAGTCCAAAACTAGCAGCTTAAAATTATTCACTAGTTCCTAAATAGTAGCAAAAATAAACAAAAATGTCCCTCTCTAATTAGTGCCTTTTGACCTCTTTGTCTAGGAGTCGGTACAGCGAATGGGATGCACGAAGATACACAGATGATCCAAAAAAGTTCTCACGGTCACGATCTCCTGGTCGATCCCAGAGAAGAAGGTCGTCTGATAAGAAAAGGGACAGATCCTCTGACAGGAAGAGAGAGAGGTCTTCAGACAGGAAACACGACCGACCTAAAGACCAGGACAAAGACAGAGATTTGAGGCTGCAGATTGATAAGGCCAAGTTGAGGAAAATTGCCATGTGAGCATCGGTGGTAGTTTTAGTATTTTGGGTTGAATTGAGTTCAATTGTTATTGAAATAGACATCATTATTGACATATGTTTTCAAATATTTATTATTATTATTATTATTATTATTATTATTATTATTATATTATTATTATTATTATTATTATTAACCTCATCATTATTATTCCTTTACTTGCTGTTATTATATTTTATTAATAAATTTTCATATATATGCCGGTCTATCATTGGAAAATTTGCAATTTAATTTCTACAGAGCGAACGCTTTGAACTCTATGAAGTCAGGTCAAACAGTCCCCGTCCAATTAGATGTCGCTGCGGTCAAGTCTGGGGGGAAGTCTGTGGAAGAGCTGACTGGTGAGTCCTTGACACAGAGAGAGAGAGAGAGAGTGTCACGTTTAGCAAGCATGCCTACCGTCCCGGAATTTCCGGACATTTGAAAAAAAAAAATAATGGCTGTCCCAGAAATTACAGAAGTTTACTTTTTATCCCAGAACTGATACAATCGACCATTATATTACAACTGGGAATTAAGAAGTTTATGCAATCATGAACTATTGTGACATCATCATCATCATCATCCCTATAACCACAACTACAACCACCACCACCACATCATCATGATCCCCACCACCAAAACCACTACACCATCATCATCATCATCATCATCATCATCTCTACCACCACTACTACAACAACCACCACCGTATCATCATCTTTACCACCACAACAACAACAACCACCATCACATCATCATCTCTACCATCACTACAACAACAACCACCAACTCATCATCATCTCTACCACCACTACTACAAAAACCACCAACTCATCATCACCTCTAAAATCAATACTACAGCAACCACCACCACATCGTCTACACCACCATAACTACAACCACCACCACCACATCAGCATCCCCACTACCATTACAAGAACCACCACTACCACATCATCATTTCTACCACCACTACTACAACCTCCACCACCACCACATCATCGTCCGTACAAGCGCTATTTCAACATCTACCACCACATCATCACACCTGCCACCCCCACCACCATCACATCATCACACCTGCCACCCCCACCACCATCACATCATCACACCTGCCACCCCCACCACCATCACATCATCACACCTGCCACCCCCACCACCACCAATCATCAACATCAACAAATCATATAATTTGGAAATTGGTAAACTATTCTCTATCACGAAATATTTCCTACTTTTTTGTGGTCAGTTATTCTCAGCAGTCTCTTTCCATGTTGCTCTCTGTCTTTGTTCTCGGTTGAGATAACTTATTCTTTGTTTTTTTGTTGGCCTGGCAGGGGTCCTTAGCTGAGGGGTAAGCATTCAAATACATAGTTCATTTTTTTTTGGAGATTTTTTTCCCCCCTTTGTTATGTATTATTATAGTTTTTAGTTTTGAATATATTGTATTTTGTAAACATGTGTGAGTGTATCCTTCATAATGGGATCCTTTGCTTGTGCCAGCATGGGACTTTTCGGTCATATTGGTCATGGAATTTCCTGTTCCTTATTTGAACCTGTCCGTTTTGTCTTACTTTTTATTTGGTGCTTTTATCTTCAGGTCTGTAAATTTTCCCCTGTTATCTTCCTTTTTTACTGGCACTGAGATGACCTAAAAGTATTGCAAGTGTTGTAAAATCCCTAAATCAGAGACCCTATTCTTCCGCTATATGGCGGAATTCAGCTATCGTCTCGAAAGCTCGCAACATCCTGCACTTCTTCCTCCTTCATTCCTTAAGTTTATTGACCTGCCATTAGAGGTAAGATTGATTTTTATGTCTCAAATGATGGAATATTTTAGAGTGACTGAAATAACCAGTAACAAAGTATAAGCCAAAGTTATGGTGTTACAAAAATTAAGAACATTAATTTAGGTCGATTTATTTTAAATTCTACGCGTTGCGCACTATTTCCTCCTTTTCAGCTATTTTTCCTCCTTTTTCGAAATTCTAGAATAGGGTCCCTGCTAAAAAACAAGCAAACAAACCATGAAAATGACATTGGGAGGGAGATTTTGTCTGATCAATGTTGAGTGTCTCTCCTTTCTTTCCGTACACCATAACAGATTTCTGTAAAAGGATATCGGAGAGGGAGCAGGAGAAGGTGGACAATGACATCAGTGACAGCAGTGAGGAAGAAGCACCCACTCATACGGATGAAGAAGAACCTCTTATCCATCATCCATTTAAGGTCAAGGACACATCTAATATTGTCATGAATATCCGAGTAAGTTCTCTTTGACTCTATTGTCTTTTTGTTTAGGGTATTATGATCCAATCCAATCTGGTCCAAGGTATATATTTGTGCTGCTATGTATGGTCTAGTGGTATGACACTCACTTTTGTACTGGAAAGTCCACGGTTCAAGTCCCACTCTGAATGGCACATTGATGAGTCCCTGGAAAAGGCTCTTTACTCATATTCCCTTACTTCACTCCTGTGTAAAATGATTACCTGACCATGAACAGCGTTGAAAAAAAAAAAGTATTATTGCCTATCAGGCATCATGTCTCGTCCTACTATGCTAAGCGTTGCTGTTTGCAAAGGACATCTTGTAAAGAATTTTGAGCACTTCAAGTTAATATTTCGCTGTATAAACGCTTAGGTTTTTGTTTTTTTAAATGTTATTCTTGATTATTTTGGGGTTTTTCCTGGTGTTGTTTTTGATAAAATGTAAATAATTTAATTCATCCTTTGCTTTTTAAAAATTATCATTTTGAATCATTTTAATCATCACTAATTATCCAAACCTGCCATCAATAATGATTTAATCGGGACAGGTTGAGTTTTTATCAAAATTTGACGGTTCCAGATTTCCCAGTTTTATTTCTTTATTTTTATTTCTTTATTTAATTTTTTCTATTGTGTCTCGTTTTTTAAAAAGCTATTTTTTGGTATATCTCGCAGGCACGAAGTTTCAGTTGGCTATGGAATACTGTTTTCTAAATGATATTAATATCATAAGAAGTTACTGCTTTTGTTTTCTGATTTATGGTCTAGTAGTTTGATGCTTGCTTCTAACCATGGTTTGATTCCTGTTCTGGCAGCACAAAGTTAAGTCCTTGGGGAAGGCTCGTTACTCACATTCTCACACTGTACTCCGTATAAAATGAGTACCTGGTCAGAAACATCGTTTTCTCTGTTGAAATAATATGAGTGGTATGGTCTTAGCTTCACATCAGAGAGGTACCGAGTTCAACTACCGGCCTCACTGAGCCAATTACCTGGCCCTTGCTTTCTTCACAGCACTGCTCTGCAGCTGATGCCTGGGTTATTTAATCCACTTGTCCCTTGGAAAAGACCTTAAAGACAAATTTCCCCTTGGGGATGAATAAAGGGAATTTTTATATCTTTATAATAATGCCTTACAAGCATCATAACTCTTCTTATATGTTAACTGTTACTGTTGGCTTGGGACATTTTGTAAAGTGCTTTGAGCATATGTAGTGGTTACTGTGCTAGATACACAATTTCACCTTATTTGTAAGTGAAAGAAGGTGCCTATCTTAAATAATTAATTTAAGCTGTTCGCTGGAGAGAAAAAAGCTTTTAAAAAATCTAGACGCAGAAATAGGAGATTTTTTATGGAGTTACCAGATTGTCTAAATTGAGATTTCATTTTTCCTTAGAATGCCAAGCAGTTGCCTGTGCTGACCCCGTCAGAAAAGCAAGCTCAACAGGCATCCTTACGCTTGGCATTCCCTGTCTCCAGTGGATCTCACCATAGAGCTAATGAGTCGGAGTGGGTTCCGGTTGAAAAGACCACAGCACAATCCACATCCACCATCAGTAAGGCTGTGGACTCCACGGTAAGTCAATACAACCGAGGTATCCTTAGTCTAGCTGTTGCTTTGTGCAGACCTGCCATCTTGAAAAAGTAAAAAATTTGTAGTTTTTAGGAAACAGAAATTGTATCGGTTTAGTTAACTTAAAGATCAACAATTTACCCTCACAATGATTACATAATACTTCAAAAATCTTTTAAATTGTGCACGCTGACATCAGCTCCTCATTTTCGATAAGTTTTGACTCTCTCCTTACATTCTACAGGAAAATTTTTACATTTGTTATGATACAATATACATTTTTTATTATTCATAGTTATTTTGTGCATCACAAACTTTGAGGAATGATCTTTGTTTAATTAATAAGAACATAATGTTGTTTTATAGAGGGGTTGTTTGAGTTTAAAAAATCAATTTTTCTGCTGGGTAAGCCTGAGTTAATGACTTAGAGATGCTCATGAAGTTCTGAAATTGGAGTAAAAATTTCGTAATTCTACGAATTTTTCATGAGGCAGGTCTGTGGTCTTGTGGTTTATGACACTCGCCTTTGGACATTTAGACCCTGGGTCTGAGCGTAGCCATCGTTAACTGATACCGACCAAAAATTGACGTCAAAAGACAAGTCTTTGGCTGCAAATGAAAACAAATAGTTCAACTAATTGAATCACTTGTTTCCTTGAGCTCTACTAATGACAACTCTCGAGACGCTGCACAAACCCTTTAAAATGACGTCAAACTGTCAGTCCTAGAGAATTCTAGTGTCAGGCTATATGTTAACGATGGCTACGGTCTGAGTACTGTAATAATCAGTGCAGAGTTAAATTATTGGAAAATGGCTCTTTACTAATGTTCTCTCTGCTCACTTAGGTGTAAAATGAGTACTTGGCTGGTAACTTCTCTGTTGAAGAAGAATAATTTTAAATATTGCCTTACAGACATCATGTCTGTACCTATAGGTCATATAGAGAGAAAGATAAAGTGAGTAAATGTGACTCATATTTAAGGGAATAACACAAAACAAACGACGTTTCGGCCTTTGGATTTCTTTAGGTAAATACATTTTTACCTGAAGAAGGCCAAAGGCCGAAACATTGCTTGTTTTGTGTTGTTCCTTTATATATGAGTCACATTTATTCACTTTATCTTTCTCTCCGTCTTATTGGCTCATTTAGGCATCTCTAGTTTTTGGTTATAGGTTATATGTTGATCACATACTCTTTGCGCTTTGAGCTTGTTTAGTGGAAATGGATCTATATAAATACTCAGGACCTCATATCAACAGCTCTGACAACCGAATGCAATGACAGGCTTGAATAAAAATTTATTTTGTGTCGGTTCTAGAGCATTTCCACGACAACAATATGCCGATGACACTCTTTGGGTTATCAGGCTTGCAAATAAGTTTAGGTCGCCCTTTTGGCTTGTCCATGTCCATTTTCTTCTGACATGTTGTTTGAACCACGTGTTTGTAATGGAGTAGCCTTCTTGTCTGCACCAGTCTATCAGTAGTTCTCCTCTCTCATTCCGTTTTCCTAAACCATGAGGTCCAACAATGTTCTCCACTCTTTCCTCACCAACTTTGGCTCCCATGATTATAGTTATTTCATGGTTTTTACAATGCTTTTTCGCCTTCTCTATTTCTATGTAAAATATGTTTACATCGCTCTATATACTTTCTGATGTTGGTGAGTACACTTGTATGAGATTTAGATCGAAAAGTTTCCCTTTCAGTTTCACTAGTAAAATTCTGTCAGATATTGCCCAGTAACAGGCTACTATTCCATTAAAATTTTTGGATTGGCTTAAACAAATTTTTTTTTTTTTTTTTAGCATTGAAACTGTACATGAAATTAACACTGAATCCTCTATTTGCCAGAGTAAGACAGGTTCTCAACCCGTGAACAAAGACAGCATTTTCAATACAAATTCAGCGGTAATTTTTTCCCACATTTCATTTTTTTTTTTTTTTTTGGATGAGAATTTTTCAGTATTTACGTTTTTCCACTCAAAATACATTTTTAAAAAAAATTGATATTGTATACATATGTTTTTAAAGTAATGTCCACTGTTGTTTTTAAAAGTCCTAAGGAGTATCTAAAGTGCTAATGGACAATAGCAATTGCTTGCTACCTTTTGGATTGGAATACTAATCTATCACAAAAAGTCTCTACCTGGTCTAACAGACCGAGCTACCTGATCATCTTCATCATCATCATCATCATTATTATCCTCAGCAGTATCAGCAACACTATCATCATCATCAACTGTCATCATTATCACAATTCATTTAAAGCCCATTAATTTTTCTCAAATTGTTTTCTTTCTTTCTTTTTTTTTCTATTTTTAAGTTGCAATTCTACATTAAGCTGTTGATTACGTGTTACAGAATGTAGACATTGGTGCAATCATCTCAGAGCGGTTGCAAGCTGTCAGAAAGCTTCAAACAAATCCATACGATGTTCAAGCATTGAGCTCAATGCACAAGGCACAAGAGAAGGTAAGTTCATTATCTGAAAAGTCTGCCCGTGTTTCATTCCTGTCTGCCAGTTTCATTCATGTCTGCCATTGTTTCATTCATGTCTGCCCCTGTTTCATTCATGTCTGTCACTGTTTCATTCATGTCTGCCACTGTTTCATTCATGTCTGCTACTGTTTCATTCCTGTCTGCCAATGTTTCATTCATGTCTGCCTCTGTTTCATTCATGTCTGCCTCTGTTTCATTCATGTCTGCCATTGTTTAGCAATGACTATGAAAAATGTTTTTTTCTTTTTTTGAGGAAATTTTTTGTCTGAAATCAAAGCCCTATCTCCACTGAGTAAAAATGTTTTTGAATTTTGAAAATCCATTCATAAATAAACAAGTTATGCAGTTTCAAAGGTGTCATTTATTTGGATGACCCGCAAAGAGGAAAAAAACGTGAAAATATGGGACGCTTTTTCGGCATTTTTTTCGACCTTTGGTTGTATCTTGCGTAATAAGTGGATTAAAAGATTGAAACTTGGCCATTTTATGGCAAATTTGACAGAGAATATGATGAAAACATTAGAAGAGAGAGAGAGAGAGAGAGAGAGAGTGAGTATCACACACACACAGAGAAATATATTAAGAAATGAGTATATAACACACACACACACACATAGAGAGAGAGTGAGGGGGGGGGGGGGGGGGGGGAGAGATTGTACATAAACGAAAGAAATATAGAAAGAAAAGAGAAATTGGACAAGGCGACAAAGGTTACTGGTGGAACGTAACTTGGAACACAATAATTAAAGCCATGCTGAGATTGTAGATCATATTGCAATCGAAAACTTTTAACATTATAATTTCTTAAATTCTTGTAAATTAAACAGTCAAATTATCAGCTGTTTATTGAACCCAAACGCAATGGCAGATGATAAACACCCCTCTGCCAGTGAGACCGCGCAGACATTTTGACGAGTCATGAACTTTAAAATGAGGTCAACCAATCAGAAAGCGCTTTGCCACGACCTGCTCAGCCGCTCAGTTTGGTGTCAAATCGTTTTGAACTTGTATTGTGATTCGGGCTGTAGGGGGGCAAAATGGTTTTCTGTCTTTTACGAATGTAGAGCAAATTAGGATGGTGTTTTGTAAAATACGGGAAAAGTACTTGTCATATTCATATGAAATTTTACAACCAAAAAGAAGAAATGTTCATGTATTACCTTGTCAGCGACAAAACCTCCACGCCCGGTAGCTTTAGAAATATTTTACTCCAAAGAGTAAAAATCTATTTTTAACGGTCTTCTGGTAATCGTACGAGTTTTGTCGCTTGACATAATCTAAAGTGACCTTTTTTCTATCTGTGTGTCAACTTTCAGTCATATTCATTGATAAACAGCGTCGTAATTAATTTTTTAAAATAGCATATACGAAACGGCTTCGTCCCATATTTTGTCGCAAATTCGGGCACTTCGTGAGCGAAAAAGAGGCCTAAAGATTTGTGCGGGATAGTCATTGCTACATTGTTTCATTAATGTCTACCACTTGTTTCATTCATGTCTACCACTGTTTCATTCATGTCTACCACTGTTTCAGTCATGTCTGCCACTGTTCAGTTCCAGTCATGTCTGCCCCTGTTCCATACAGACCTTTTCAGATTGTCATCTTACACCAGTGCCTGCTTCCTAATTTGTCTCTTTGCTATTTTCAAAATACAAATGGAGCTAATTCAAATGTCTTCCGCTCTTGCTTTTGTGTTCAATGTTTGTAATAATGATGAAAAGGCTTCACAGCAGGAACACGCATGCCTGTGAAGAATATAGGCATTAAATCATCTCAATGATCGTGGTGTAATGGTAGCCTGTCTGACCAGTAATCAGGGGGTCTGAGGTTTGATCCCCAGTTGAGGCTGGATGATTTTTTTAATAGTAATTTTCTTTCTACTTTGTTTCATACACACACCTTTTCAAAATTTTTACTTCAGGTTAGTGCCTGCTTCCAAATATTTAAGTTTTATCATTTACGACTTTTTTGTACAATATATTTTTTTTTGCTTTGCAATCCAGAAAGAGAGAGAGAGAGTAATGAAAAATGAATGCAAAATTCTTCCTTTTTACCCAGGCAAGCCAATGGGCCCAGTCCAAACATCTACCAGGCCAATTCATTGGAAGCACCGGGGCCCATGTCATGTCTCAAGAAGAAATCATGGGAGACAAACGACGCCAGGCCTGGGTGAAAAAGGTATAATGTTTAACTTTGACTGCATCTTTTATCTTTCTCTCTCTTTTAAAAAAAATCATTTGTATACTTGTCTTCAAGTCTGTTATGTATCTATATTGTTAGTATGTCGAGTTTTGAAATCTATGGGGGTTTTTTTTATTATAGTTGATCATTATTTTTAATTAGACAATTTGTCATTGATTTTTTATATTGATATGTTGAAAGAAAAGATCGTTTTAGCCACTCAGCATGTCTGGGCTTATTTTTTGGTTTATTTATTGATTTAATTAATAATTTTATTAATCTTTTTTTTCTTTTAACTTATTTTTCTCCTGGATTTTGGAAATGTCACATGAAATAGTGACAAGATTTTGGTGAATTAATGAATTGTTCCACAGGTATTCATGCTAGGCCTTCAACTATGATCTGCCTGATTTTCTAGTATTTCATGTAGCCGGCCCATTTCATTCTAAATGCAACTGTTGGCAATGAGGCTCTCTCTCTCTGTTTGATTAAAGTGGGTACTCTTGAACAAAACAAAAATGAATATATAACAGCTTAAAAAAAAAAGAAAAGAAATACTTCAAACAAAACATTCTAGCTCAAAAGCATTCTTCAATTAAACAATTTAACTCTAATACTTCACATAAATTAAAATCCAGAACAAAGAGAGAAAGGGTTCCTGCTCATTTAGACCAGTAAACAGTTAATTAAAGTAGTGACATCAATTTTTCCCCCATTGTTTACCTTGACAGGACACAATTGATTTTCCCCATCGTTTACCTTGACAGGACATAATTGATTTTTCCCCATTGTTTACCTTGACTAGACAATGAGAAAGCTATCTTCCTATCTTTCTGGATAGCGTGAAGTGTTACTGTTTTTTCTTTGTTACTGGGTGAAGAGGGATTTTGAGGCTGAAACATTCCATGTTTTAGTGTTTTGTTCCTTTCTTGAAGCTGTAATATTCATATTTTTCCATTACTTTTTACAGTCCGCAGCTTCTAGCGGACAACTCTGCTCTTTGATCTCAATTTTAGGGTCAGTGCTAATCTAGATTTTGTTATATGTGGAATTTGGATCGTAGAAAGATGAAGGAGTATCTATGTGAAAGGATTTACGACAGAAGCCGCAAATTGAAAAGATAAACTTGTATCAAGATGTCATTTAATTTTATGTAAAATATTGGACCACAGGTTTCATTGAAAGAGCAACAGCTGCAATTATCTCTGTTCTGAAACATTTTAACTGTCTTTGTTATTGGCTGAACAAGGGTTTTGAACCCGATATATTCCGTGTTTTGTATTTGTATTCTATTTTTTTTTTTAACACTATTATTTCCTTTTTTGTACAATGCTTGATACAAATAGGGCTCTGTACAATGAGAATAGAGGTGGAAATTCTGAGAGTCTATTTTTGGTCTTTGAAAAATTGGCAGCTCTGTGTTAGAGACTTAGGGAGTTAGGCCCTCATGGTTCTCATTATATACAAAAGTGTGTAGCGGGTATTTTTTTATTGATAATGATGAGAAATGAAAGGTATAGGGAAGCGTCAGATGAAAATAAAGACCATTCCACCAGCTGTCCAGATAAAATCAGGAATGTCTCAATTTGGCAATCTGAAGAAAGTTTAAATTAAAAATTTTTTAATATTGGACTGTTTATAAAATGGAAATGGCCCTTGCACATTTCAGATTTATAATTTTTTGAATAGCAAATTAAAACAATTAGCATAAAGAAGCTTTAAATCTAGATTATATTTTATAATCGTTCAAACATGCTGCTGTTTTTGGGTCATGACGGTATTGTGCGTTAGGGTGAGTTTTAGCTCTTTGTAAAGTTGGCCGCTATGAAAAAAAGAAATATCACGATGTCAGAGAGCCTAACCCGGGACCCAATTGACATGACATGCACTGCCTGGCTGAGAGAGGAAGAGATCTGTGAGCAAAAACGCAACATGGCTCAGCGGTACGGTCTTTGCATCGTACCCAAAAGGTACTGAGTTCGACTACTCGCCTCGTTGTGTGGCCTTGAGCAAGTTACCTTGCCCTAGCTCACTTTGCGGCGGTGCACTGTGACTGATGCCTGTGTTATTCCAGTCTTTCCTTGGAATCGACCTTTAAGACAAATTTCCCCTCGGGGATGAATAAAGGGAATTTTTTTTTTTTTTAAATTTTGATTTTTTAATTTTTTTATCAGCTTGTGTTTCCATCTGGCACTTCTCTTATCCCTGTGATTCTCCTTGTACTGATTGTTTTTTTTTTTTTTGTTTTTTTTTTTAAGAATGTCAGCTGCAAGAAAGAAATGTCTTCCTTTTCTCTTCTTATATCCTCATAGTTGCACTTATCTGTTTAGTTACTGAATATGTCTCTAGAAAATATCAACGATAAGTCTTTCTTCTCCGCTGTTTGTTTTCAGGTGGTCACTCGAGAGATCTTCCACACGGACACCCGTCACAGCTCGGTGTATACCCGTGTACTAGCCTTTTCTTTTGGGCACCGCAATCATCTGACCTGTGGTTAACCGTGTTTAGGACAGATAAATTGCTGAAAGAGTTAGTACACTGGTATACGCCTTGCTCATTGAAAAAACTATTTCACATATATTTGAAGCTTTGTCGATTAAATAAATTAAAACAATTTACAACAATTGTAAAAAGCATAGAAATTTTTCTCAGAAACCTTTTTCATTTTCTTTTTTTTTTTTTTAAATTTATTCAATTTATTCAGTTTGAAAATATGAGCTTCAAAATTATGTGAAATAATAAAAATTCTCTTCTTTTTTTTTTTTTAAATTTAAACTTTTAATTTCTAAATATGCTTTGGCACATTTTAGAAATAAATCATAACTAAATTCAAGTCATTGAAAAGAATTAGAAAGGAAATGACTATTTTACTGTTATTTATTATCTGCAACTGAAATTCAAACGATTTGTAGATTTACCGTTTATTTATTGTTTCATTGAATGTTTATTGGTCAAAGTGATGAAACCTATAAACACGCTTAAGAATAGAAAATTATGTATCAGAATAGTATGAGTTGAACAGAGAAATTGTAGTCATTTTTATTTTTATGAGAAACAAAGAATTGGTAAGTTCTGTCGGAATACATCAAAAATAGCATAGAGAAATAGTAAACAATGAATGGATTTAATATTTGTATGTAAATATGAAATTTAATTTTTTTTTTTTTTTTTGATATGACTTGTTATTACCAAGTAGAGTAAGAGATTCATATGTATCTGGCTGTATGGTGTTTTACTGACTGACCCGCAGAAGGTTGTGTCTTCTTACCAATTTTATGTGAGATAAGAGTCTTTTTAAGAAAAAAAAAAAAGAAGTCAATTTCAGTCTTGACCGCCAACACATACAGCCATTTACAAATGGATCTTTGATTTGAATAGCAATTTGACAACACAGTAAAAGATCCCATCTGCATTTGAGATGCATTGGACATTGATAGTGCTGTCCGTGGCATGAGGGGCAGGTCTGGAGAAAGTTGTGGTGAGTACCTCCAATGTGAAAAATGCTCAGCCTTTGCCTCAAGTCCAAAGCACTTTTGAGCATTTCTCAAGCTGAGCATTTGCATTGGGGGATTGAGGTCAATTTAAATAAATCGTGAAATTGTTTTTTTGTGAAAATTTATTTTTTAATTTAGTCTTTGGAAATCTTTTCATAATGAAAAATTGCCTCTACGGACAATAAAGATGTTATTGTTTATTATTATTATTGTTATTGTTATTATTATTATTATTATTATTAGTATTATTATTATTATTATTATTATTATTATTATTATTATTATTATTATTATTATTATTATTAGTATTATTATTATTATTATTATCGTTATCATGATAAATGAATAGTTTGAACAGGGTGAACAGCAAAGAAGAATGATCCCATGTATGAACATTCAAAGTCAGATTGTAAATACTATGTGGCATGATATATCATAAACCATAAATGTGCAGGTCTATATAAGGCAATAGTCACTCAATGTACTCAAAACTACATGCTTTATAATGGAGTCCTAATGATAATTGAAAGCACCCAATGTGTTGGTCACGGCATGGAGCCTGGACGGTGTTATTATCATTTCTAGTTTACAAAGACAATTCTGTCATATGCCAAGTACTCAATTTACACCTGAGTCGTGTGAGAGAAAAAACTGTCAGTAAAGAGCATTTTCAATGCTGTGCCCACATTTTGATTTGAACCTTCGACTTTACAGTTTGCAACTAGATCATAAAACGGCGCATAGAGACCAACCTATACAGGTTATTTTAAGAAATATTTTCGGATCTTTTTGTATGTTCCCCTTCATTTTGTTTCAATGTACCCAGTGTTGAAGGGCTGTACGAAAAGTAAAGATAATATTTGCTGTATTAGGTTAAAAATAATGGGATTGAATGCCAAAGACTAGGCATGGATTTTATGTTACTTTTAGGTTTTGAAACTCAAAACTTGCCCATGTTCCATTTAGGAGATGTAATGTGAGACAACCCTTTTTCGGGGTTTTTTTTTTGGTTAAGTTGCATGTTTTTTGTTTTTTTTTTGTTATTTTGGAATGTTTGGGCATAAAAATGGGATGCTTGGGGGGGGGGGGGGGGGGGGGTCGTATTATATCATATTTTCCCCTCATTTCAACTTTAATCAGAAGACCAAATTTTTGGTGCGTAAATCAAATGAAACATAATATGTCTCTCAGTGTCAATAGTTTCTAAGTTCACCTAAAAAAATATTGGTTATATTTTCAATATTATCAGATCTATAATATTGCTGATTCTCCAAATTTGGAGGGAAGAAACTCCTGATTTCTCTAATTTACAGCCGTTTCCCCCATTTTGATAGTTTTCATTATCTTTAAAAATCATCATCATCATCACCACCACCACTATCGTCCTCCTCCTCATCATCATCATTTAAATCCCATTTAAATATTTGCCCCCTAATTGTCCCAAATTTTGTCTCAGAAAAGTTGGCAATATTGTATCATGTTCTCTTGCCTGACATTCTGTATTATAGCCATTTATTTATTCATTTATCTACCTATTTTATTTATTTATTTATATTTATTTATTTATTTATTTATATAGATTTATTTATTTATTTTTGGATTGTCTGATTATTTTGAACAGACTCAGTTTAGCACAGCCACGCCGGTGAGTGGAGGGATTGGGATGTTCCTGCTACAGAAAATGGGTTGGAAACAAGGAGAGGGACTGGGTAAAAATAATGAAGGGACCACACAACCGTTACAGCTGGATATCAAGATTGATCGTAAAGGTATGTCGAATTTTTGATTCACACTGTTGTCGTTTATCTTATATGTCACTTGTCGCCTGAAAACAGTTTTACTTCTGATTTATATAAAAATGATTAGAATGGCTTTGAAAAAAAAAAAAATCCAACAAAATACCAACCATGTCATTTTTCTTGATCAAAATCCTTTTTCAGGCAATAACAAAAACAATAAAATCAGTCCATCACTTGAACCCTGGACAAATGGCAGAGAAATATTTTGCATGGCTATCGGCATGTCAAAGGTTTATTGAGTATTACAAAATATAACGTAGCAGGGTGAACACATGGCTGTCCAACTGTAAAAGGTTTATTGGGTATTACAAAATATACCACACCAGGTGAACGCATGACAAAAGGCATGAAAATCTGAAATATGTTCAAATTGAGAACAATGCAGAAACAACGTCGATAACGGCTGTGGGCAAAATTAGGAATAATAACAATAAAACAATGAGTTACAAAAACAGAATGACCATTGAAGAGCAATAACCAAATAATTATGGTTAGCCAGAACAAAAGGATCTTGAAATGATCTGGAAAAGAAGTTTCACATGGACAGCTGTGCCAAAACATTCAATCCAGATTATATTTTATAATAGTCCAAACATACTGCCATTTTGGGTCATAACATTGGAGCGTGTTAGGTGTGTCCCGTTTCAGCTCTTTAAAAAGTTGGCCGTTATTCATAGTGTTTTCCATTCAGAACTGTGTAATTGTCAAATAGCTTGGTTGGGGTTCCTGACTCCCATAGTGGGCAGGGATGTATATACTGTGTCTTCTATCCCTCCAACTTGCTTTCTGTCTTTGTCTTGGAATTAAATTACTTGGTTTTGTCCTGGCGCTGGTCGGATACCCTGGCTGGGAGGGAAACAGTAAATGTATAGGTAGTTTTGGGAGATGATATTTTTTACCCTGTTTATGCATTGTATTGCTTTTCTTTTTACATATGTATGATTTGTAAACAATCGAGTGTGTTCCTCTCGGCGGGGACATGTGCTTGTGTCTGGATGAGACATTTAGTGATCTCAAACTAAGTACACTGATAGTGTGCTCTTGGAATCTACATCTGTTTCCTATTTGAACCAATTCCCCTTTGTCTTGCTTATTCTTGGGTGCTTTAATTGTAATTCTAGAACTTTTTAGAATCACATTTTCTTCCTTTTTACTAGCGCTGATATGACCTAAATGTGTTGCAAGCGCCGTAAAACCCTTAAAATCATAAACATAAACAAATAGTTTGATTGTATCCTCCATATTCACAGGTCTTCAAAGTGCTGCAGATAATCCCAAGTCCAAGCCTCAGATAGCCCACGTCCCACAGGCTAAAGATCTTTCTCGTGAGTCAGATTTTTTTTTTTTTTTTGTGAGATTGTTTTTGACACCTATAGGAGTAGAAAACGAAATGTAGTGTGACATTACATATATCCTCTGTGTAAGTGCACAAGAAAAAAATAGAATTTGTTGTGGGTAAAATATGTAAAATGAAGATGTGTTGTGGGTTAAATATTTAAAAATGGGATCTGTAATGGGTTAGAAGGTGGAAAAATAGGATCTGTTGTGGGTTACAATATGGAAAAATATGATCTGTTGTGGGTTACAATATGGAAAAATAGGATCTGTTGTGGGTTAGAATATGGAAAAGATCTGTTGTAGGTTAGAATATGGAAAAATAGGATCTGTTGTGGGTTAGAATACCGCCCACCCCAAAACTTTTATACTTGATGTTGGTTGATAACTCGGGTATTTTAGTGTTCAAATATAAACATATAATTTATATAGGGACATGTCTAAGTATAAACATGTAATCCATATAGGAATATGTCTAAATATAGACATGTAGTCCATATAAACATATAATTCATATAGGAATAATGATTCTTGAAATGACTGTGGGTAAAGTGAAGTGAGTGTCCTGTTAGCTTAGTTAGTTGAACACTCGCTTCACACGCAAGGGGATCAAAATTGATCCCAGGTGCAGTTGAGATTTTTTTTTTCTGACCTCCCTGTCTACCCAGGAGAGAATGAGTGGCTAGGTCTGTTAGATCTGGCAGAAAGTACTTTGCAATAGACTGGTGTCCTGTCTAAAGGGTAACAAGCAATTGCTATTGTCTGTTTCATGCAGAAGAGACCAGGATAAACACCTGCTCAAAGGGCCTTATGGCTCCAAGGACTGCGGTACTTTTAAAGTGAAGTTGTCGGACCATTTCAGCTATTAGCTCAGACTGTCTGAATAAAATGGAGCTTTTTTTTTGTTGACGATTTCAGACAAACACCCGGTGTCAGCTTTGATGGAGCTGTGCAACAAGAGGAGATGGGGACCTCCAAATTTTACCGTGGTCCAAGAGGATGGCCCTGCTCACAAGAAATGTTTCCTGTTTAAGGTGATAAATCCATCTGTGTGAGAGAAAAAAAAGTTGTTTCTTTAATATTATCATCATCATTCCACTGAAGTGTAAATGAGTACCTAGTTATGGGCAGTTTTGGATATTGTGAGAGTGATAGTGCAAAAAGGACGCCTACGAGGTCACTGATACTGTATGAAATGGAAAAATCGATACCATATGGCCTGCTGGGGGAATAAGTGTAATATTATGAAGAGCATTGAACATGGTTAATCCCATGGGAATGTACTATGTAAGTGTTCATGTTTATTGTATTGATTTTATGTTATCATTATTATTTTTATTGTTTGTAACCAGTAGTGATCATGACCATTTTTCTTATTTCTGTTTTTATTATTATTATTATCATTATTATTATTATTATTATTATTATTATTATTATTATTCTTATTCTTATTATTCTTATTCTTATTATTATTGTTATTATTAGATTAACTTTTGAACTTTGAACTTCAACTATAATGACAAAATTTAGGTCAAATCCAGGCGTATTTTATTATCGTCCTTATTGATATCATTTAACCGAAATCCCTCCCATCGGCCCCCTCCCCCATTAAAAAGTAATACCCCCCCCCCGCGCACGTGCCTCAACCAGACTCTATCAAATTGAACAGAAATTCAAAAGCACTTAGTTACAATTCGAAATCGCAGAAGAACAATACGGATTCCAACCTGACAGAGGGACAAGGAATGCAATATACCTCCTCCGTGTTTTAAGTGAAAGAGCTATACAGGTTCAGACCCCACTATACCTCTGTTTTGTCGACTACAAAAAAGCTTTTGATAGAGTACGCCACGAAGAAATACTAAAACAACTGCACTTCATTGGCGCTGATGAGAAAGACCTCAGACTCATGCAAACATTATACTGCACCCAGCAGGCATCTATCAAAATCGGAAACTCTACAGGAAATTCCATTCCTATTCAGAAAGGAGTCCGTCAAGGGTGTGTTGCCTCACCAGATCTGTTTAATCTATACCAAGAAACAATCATGAGGGGCATAACTAATATGGAGGGAATAAAAGTAGGAGGTCACAACATAAATAATATAAGATACGCAGACGATACGGTACTCATTGCAACATCAGAAATCCAACTTCAAAAGATTGTTGACAAAGTGGTAGTAGATAGTGAAGCCAAGGGAATGGAAGTGAATATCACCAAAACGGAATGCATGGTAATACAGAAAAACCCCGAAAACAACAACACCTGCAATATAACGATTCACGGCGAGCAACTTACCAACGTAGAAAGTTTTAAATACCTAGGTTCAATAGTGACAACAGATGGAAGATGTAACCGAGACATACGAGCAAGAATAACTCAAGCCAAACAGGCCTTCATGGACCTGGGAAACATTTTGAAAAACAAACAGATGTCGTTCGGGATTAGATTCCGAGTCTTGAAGTGTTACGTGTGGCCAATCTTGTTATACGGATGCGAAAGCTGGACTACAAATGCAGAAACACAAAAGAACATTGAAGCTTTTGAAATGTGGTGCTTGAGAAGGATGCAGAGAATATTGTATACTGCACACAAAACGAACGAAGAAGTGCTAAAACAAACATACCAACAAAGGAAACTAATGCCCTTAATAGCGGATCGACAACTATCCTTTTTCGGACACATAGTAAGGAAAGATAAAAATGAATACCTGGCAAGTTGTGGAAAAATACCTGGTAAACGCGCCCGGGGGAGACAAAGAAAAACACTCATAGACCAACTGAAGGGCTTCACCAACCTAACAATCCAAGAGCTGTTTGAAAAAGCAAGAGACAGGGAGGAATGGAGAGAGATAATTCATGCAGTATCCGAAGCCTGGACCAGGCATGGAACCTAGAAGAAAGAAGTTACAATTAAAAACATAATTTTTTTAAAAATTATTATTATTTTGTTGCTTTTCTTTTGGTTGGAAGAAATTGCATCTGAAATCCTTACTAAAAGCAAATAATTATTCAAATTGACATTTCATAATTTACGATTTGTCTGTTTTGTTTATTCATTTATTTCTAAATTTATTTAACTCTTTATTTATTTGTTCTTTCAATATTTATTTATTTATTCATTCATGCATTCTTTTATTTATTTAAATAATTATTTATTAATTTATTTATCTATTATATTTAAAAATTATTCATTTATCTATTTATTGCTTTATCACTTTAATGAATTCATTGTCCATTGTATTCCTCCATTGCCTATCTATTGTGATAACCAGGTCAAGGTGAACAATGTAGAGTACCAGCCAGCCGTTCCCAGCTCCAACAAGAAATCTGCCAAAGCCCAATGTGCTGCTGTCTGTCTGCAGGAAATGGGTCTTTTGCCTAGGGATGCGCATGTCAACTACTGAACCGGAAATGATTATGGAGTGTGTTTGTGCCTCTGTGTGTGTGTGTGTGTGTGTGTGTGTATGTGTTAGGGGTGTGTGTGTGGGGGGGGGGGGGGTCAATGTGCCGCTGTCTGTCTGCAGGGATGCACATGTCAACTATTGACCCGGGAATGGTTATGTGGAGGGAAACAATGTTCTTTAGGTATTTATTGTGATATTGTTTTATGCATGTGAGTTTATTGTGTGTTTGTGTATGCATGAGAGAGAGAGAGAGAGAGAGATTATATTGATGACTCAGTATGCCAGTGTGCTATTCCTCTATTCCCGTTATTTCTACTTATCACATTTTTAATGCATTGAAAATTTCCATAAATTTGAGGCTTTAATTTCTCTCAATCTACCCGACTCGCTGGTTTATATGAAAGGAAAGAACTCGTATTGAAATTGTATAAATTAATATTCAAGAAAGAAATCTTTGCATCAGCCAAAGGTGACATGTACACATATGCAGGTCTGACATCCGAACCCACCTATGGACCTAGTTTAACATTGTTGTAATGGACAATATTTTGCGTCTTTTTTTGAGATTTCCATTACAACAATGAGCCCATAAGGAACTGAGTTCTCAGACCTGCAAATAAGTGTACATCAGCCAAAGGTGTCTTAGACTATAACCTGGTTAAGTTTGGTTTGTGTTTTTGTTTTTAAGTTTTTTTGAAAATATCTATACTTTATGGTTTATTTTTCTTCTTCTCCGATGACATTTATTTTTTTTTTTTTTTGGGGATTTTTTCTTTTCTTTTAAAGCAAACAAAAAGTTTGCGTGGATTTATAAAACATTGTTGAATGTGTAAGTTCCTCTGGATTTGATCAATGCTGATTGGAGTTGCGGCCATATTGGTGGTAGTCGATATCAAATTGGCCAGTGTTTTAACTTTTATTGGAGTCTGTTGTTCCATCCTGTGTATCCAAGCAGAGATGGCATGTTGTTGTTTATGGTTGTTTTACAGAAGAAATATTAATAGAAATATTATATGAAACATTGACTCGTGTTTCTTCATTTATTTTATTATATTTTTTTTTTTTAACTCCTAGAGATTTTTGCTACATTTCAAAATTGGAAAAAAATGTATTAAAAATGAGCATGTAACATAGATAGTTTTATTCAACTAGGTACCATTAACATGTAAAAACTAAAAACATTAGATACTATAATTTGTCTCAGAAAACTGTAATTAATAGGCATGGGATAAAAGTAGCCCGGGTAAACTACGGATATAGTCGGTGTTAGGGTTGAGTGAGTTAACTTTAGCTGTTATGTAAGACAATATCCACTGAACGTGGTCAAAGTGCTTTACAAATGGTCCCAAGCAAAACATCAACACTTAACATGAAGGACGGGACATGACGTCTGTAAGGCAATTACATTTTTTAACGCTGTTAATAGCCAGGTACTCATTTACACCTGAGTATCTGGGTGGGGTTCCTGACCTCCCATAGTGGGCAGGGAGGTAGATACTGTGTCTTCTATCCCCGCCCTTATGTCTATTTTCCAACATGCTTTCTGTCTTTGTCTTGGAATGAGATTACTTGGTTTTGTTCTGGTCCTGGCCAGATGCCCTGGCTGACAGGGAAACAGTCAAATGTATAGTTAGTTTTGGGAGATGATATTTTTTTCCTTGTAAATCATCTCTCTGTTATGCACTGTATTATTTTTTCTTTACATTATATATGATTTGTAAACCATTTGAGTGTGTTCCTCTTAGTGGGGACCTGTGCTTGTGTCGGGATGGGACTTTTAGGTGATCTCAAACTAAGTACACTAATAGTGTGCTGTTGGTATCTACATCTGTTCCCTATTTGAACCAATTCCCCTTTGTCTTACCTTTTCTTGGTATGGATGCCTTAATTGTAATTCTAGAACTTTTTACTATCCCATTTTCTTCCTTTTTACTGGCGCTGATATGACCTAAAACTAAATGTGTTGCAAGCGCCGTAAAACCCTTAAAAAAAACAAACACCTGAGTACAATAAGAGAATCTGGGTTGAGTTTTGACCTCCCATGATGGACAGGAGGTGTCACGTGCTGTGTCTTCTTTCACCCTATAATTGTTTTCTGAGTTGCTTTCTGTCTTTGTTCTGGAATGGGATTATTCAATTCTGTCCTGACACTTGCCGGAGTCCTTGATTGAGAGGGAAACAGTCAAATGTATAGTGTTAGTTAGTTTTGGGTGATATTTTTTTCCCTTCTCTCGGTTATGTATTGCTATGCTTTTTGTTTGAATATATCGTGGTTTGTAAATATTTGAGTGTGTTCCTCTCTGTGGGATCCTGTGCTTGTGTCCGGATGAGACATTTAGGAGATCTCAAACTGAGTGCACTGATGGTATGCTCTTGGAACCTTCACCTGTTCCCTATTTGATCTTCCTCATTGTCTTACTTATTCTTCGGATGCCTTTAATGGTAAATGTATAATTATGTTTACTATCCCATTTTACTGGCGCTGAAACAACCTCAATGCGCAGTAAAAGGTAAAACCCTTAAAAACAAAATAACTTCCAAAACAAACAGTGAGAGAATGAGTTAAGAGCCTTTTCCAAGGATTCAAGATTGCGTCACACAGAGTGGGACTCTAACCCGGGAGCTTCCAATCTGAAAGCGAGTGTCATATACTACAACTCCACATAGCCACACAAAATAACCTCACAGTACAAAGTGACGATCAGCGAGAACTGAGTGCAAACTGAGTACCTAGCAAGTAATAGTGTCACTGCCCGATACAGTTTGTAATTTTTGCGCCCCATAGGCCTCTGCTCTCGTCCTACAGGTAGGTGAACATAGATAATCCATCAAACAAATGTCTGATGTCAACAGGAATCACCCATTTTGTCATAGTGAGATGCCGTCGCCTAAGCATTCCATGAAGGAATCCATTAAACAAGATGTCTGATGTCAACAAGAATCACCCATGTTGTCACAGTGGGATGCCGTCGCCTAGGCATTCCATGAAGGAATCCATTAAACAAGATGTCTGATGTCAACAAGAATCACCCATGTTGTCACAGTGGGATGCCGTCGCCTAGGCATTCCATGAAGGAATATTGATAATCCATCAAACATACGTCATAATATGTCAACGGGAATCACCCATGTTGTCCAAAGTTGACAAACAACTGGAAAAAAATCTGATGAAAACCGATCCTGTGTCAAAGTTTCGGCCAGAAAAATCGTCCGTAAATATCGATCGATTTGGTGGGAAAATACTTTCGATAGACCACCGCCCTGCCCAAAGGGTTGCAAGTCTGTTTAGCGATAATTAGAAAAAGTCGTCCTGCAGAGCCAATAGGTTCATGTAGACGAAGTTTATAGCTTACAATATTATAACGCTATACCTATTACCAAGTTTTACTTTACCACATTTACGTATATGCATCATTGTTGGCATTTTATACGTCTGTACAAAAAATCCTTTTTTTTTTATGAATAAAGTACATTATTATTATTATTGTTATTATTATTATTATTATCATTATTATTATTATTATTATTAATCAAGATTCTATAGCGTGAAACGGAAAGTAGCAATTGCTTGCTACACTTTGGATAGGACGATAGTCAATCGCAAAGTACTTTCCGCCAGATCTGACAGAAGAGTAACGCAGCTATTTTATATTTTGATAGCGGGTCATTGAGACAATTAGTGATGGGTAGTCTCATCTAATAGCTGAATACCTCCATGCACACACTAACCTACAATGTGCGGCTATGACGTCTTTAGGTACGACACTCGCCTTCAGATCTTAAAGTTAAAGTCCATGGTTTGAGTTTGAGTCCCACTCTGAACGGGGCATTGTTGAGACCTCGGAAAAGGCTCTTTACTCACATTCTCTCACCATACTCAGGTGTAAAAGGAGTACCTGTTAACAGCGTTGTCTGTCGAAAACATGCAATATCGCCTAACAGGCGTCATGTCTCGCCATCCAACATGTCAAGTGTAAAAGTGTAAAGCGCTTTGATCATGTTTCGTGGATATTGCACTATATAAAAGTTCAAGTTCTAATATAGCCTAACAGGCGTCATGTTTCATACTACATGTTAGATTATATGACATAAACAACCTTCGTAAAGCAGCTTGACTGGGTGGGGTTCCTGACCTCCCATAGTGGGCAGGGGGGTACATACTGTGCCTTCTATCCCCTTATATCTGTTTTCCAACATGCTTTCTGTCTTTGTCTTGGAATGAGATTACTTGGTTTTGTCCTGGCCCTGACCGGAGTCCTAGCTGGGAGGGAAACAGTCAAATGCACAGTTATTGTTTTGGGAGATTATATATTTTTTCCTTGTAAATCATCTCTCTGTTATGTATTATTATATTTGTTATTTTGAATGTATATTGTAAGCATTTGAGTGTATTCCTCTTTGATGGATTTTCTGCTTGTGTCTGGATGAGACTTATAGGTGATCTCAAACTAAGTACATTGGTGGTATGCTCTTGGAATCTGCATCTGATCCCTATTTGTTCCCAGTTCCCCTATGTCTTACTTTTTCTTGGGTGCTTTAATTGTATTTCTAGAACTTTTTACAATCCAATTTTCTTCCTTTTTACTGGCGCTGATATAACCTAAATGTGTTGCAAGCGCCGTAAAACCCTTAAAATCAACCAATCAATCAATCAAAGCAGCTTGAACACATTCGGTGGATATTGCGCTATGTAAATGCTCTGTTTAAAATGCAGTGATACTCAGCTGCTAGAAGCTGTGGACTGTAAAAAAGTAATAAACAAACTTCAATATAACCGCTTCGAAAAAGGAACAAAATGCCAAGCACGAACATTTCGCAATCAATTGTTTTTTGGCTAAACGCACAGCATCAATAGGTGGCAATCGTGTTATGAAGATTCGTTATCTTGAGGTCAGACACTGCCCTTCTGACCGGTTAGTCTTTTGTTCTAGTGCAAAGTAGGGTCCCTGGAAAACAGACTCCACTCACATTGTCTCATTGCACTCAAGTGAAAATTAGTAACTGGCAAGTAACAGCGTTGTCAATGTCCAATTCAAATTGTAATTTATTTTGCCCTCATAGGCCTCACGTCTCGTCATACAGGTGAAGTAAGTTATGCAAGTTAAGAAGATATTGCGCCATATAAAAGTCCGAGTTTGCTTTATTAAAATTCATAAACAAAATTGTAAATGTACTCATCGATCAGTAGGCAGGCAAATGTAAAAATGACGGTGAGAGTAAGAGTTTTATATTTACACAGAAACCCACCCCTTTCATGTCTCTGTGCATTTAGGTGCGGCGATGTTGTCTTGTGGTAAGACACTCTCTTTCGGAACAGAAGGTCCTGGGTTCGAGCCTCGCTCAATGCATTTTGCCAATTGCTGAATCCATGAAAAAGTCTCTTTACTCACATTGTCTCACCGTATTCGGGTGTAAAATGAGTCCCTGTTTCCTGGGCAAATTTGTAAATATATATTTCCCCCGATACGACGGTTAACTGGTTAATTAAGTGGTTAATGCTTGTAATAGAGACGAAAAACTTGATTGCCACCAAGTCAAAGCGACAGTTCCCAAGATGAGTACTTTTCAATTTGGTTTCCAAGAAAAAGAAACCAAGAACATCCGGAAGTTGAGAGTTGTTGATGACGCACGAAGAAGGCGACAATGACACTGGTGGAGGAAAATGTAAACATTGCACACATTGTCAACTTAGGCCAACAATGAGTCATAAAGGTGAGGCGACTCATTTGGTCTTTTACAATAGCTGTGCTACTTTATGCTAATTGTTATTAGTGCTGACAATGTCCACAAGATCGCATTATATTTTCTCTCTTTACAAAAAATAAACAAATATGTTATGCTTCAACAAATCTACCGCTTGACGTCTAGATCTGACCCTGACCACTGAACTGTGCAATCAACAGTAGGTAACAACAAGATATGAAGTGAGTAGAAAAGTGCCAGAAGACAATAGAGAATAAATTTTTTTTCGCGGCGGTGGTGGGGTTTGAACCTGCGACCTTATTGGTACGACAACTCCGCCTGGCAGGTGAGAGCGTGGCTCTACCGTGTGAGCTATCCACGAACACAAAAATATTCGTTTCAAACCCAAGTCATTTCTAGATCCCTCTCTCACCCACTTCTTGAGATCGCCGATTCGTTCGCACACCACCATCGCGAAGTAATTTTGACCAGCAGTTAAGCTTAATAGCCAATATTCTCAACACAAACATATAACATAGAAACGATTGAGACATTGAGTATGCTCCGGTGTATGGGGTGAATTTTTAATTCAGAAAAGTGAGTGGAGCAGGCACTTATGTTGGTAACAACAAGATATGAAGTGAGTAGAAAAGTGCCAGAAGACAATAGAGAATAAAAATTTTTTCGCGGCGGTGGTGGGGTTTGAACCTGCGACCTTATTGGTACGACAACTCCGCCTGGCAGGTGAGAGCGTGGCTCTACCGTGTGAGCTATCCACGAACAGTAGGCTAGATTGTGATCCATTGTTTTGGCACGGAGTGGAGGTGGAGTTACGGATTATGATTAAGTGTATATTGTTTGTTGACATACGCTCACAGAAAGGAACTGGGTATAGAATATGTAATTTTAACGCGATTAGGAATGAGTGCATTGCTGCTGAAGCGAAGCATGCATGATTTCTTAGTAGGCTTGTGTGTAAGTATAGGTAAGAAGAGAGTGACAATGTGTTCTTGTCAAAAAGCTGTGTCGTAGTCTCTGTACGAAAGTGAAATACCAGATCACCTTGCTGCACCACTCACTAAGATAAGCTAGGTAGCAGTAGACTAACTTCTTGAGCAGGCTTTTCAGACTAGCGACCCTCCCTCCTTGCTTGCTTTATCATTATCAGGAGCTGAACTCAGCACTAGCAACCAGTAGATTTTGAGATAAGCCTGAATGAAATCATGAGTTGATGAATGGAGTCGGATTACACACGCTTCACTCAATTCCTTCACCAATGTATGTTGGTTTTCGGGTATTATTGCACTCTCAGTTTTTTGATTTTATGGATTATATCGTTGTCACTCGCAATGCACAAATATAAATAAATAAATAAAAACACAATCCTTTGCCATGCTTTTAAGAGGTTCCTTACATTTAGACTAACTCAGCACAGTTTTTTTATATTCAGAGAAAGGTTCCCATGAATATAAAATGCAAAATGATGAAGCCTACATTATTCCAATTTTATTTTAATTACTGGTGCTAATTGCTGGGAACAAATTAATTGTAATTTGTAGACCTCTATATACTGTACTATCTATGCGATTCCCAATAAATCCATTCATAGCAATGTAATTGTAACATTTCATTATTACAACAACAATTCGTACTAGAGTCATTTTCACGTCGACTGGTATTCTTTATCTTTCTGGAACTGTAAGGCTGTATGGTCAGCATAGAATTAGGTCATGTGATAAGAGCTCTGGCTGAAACTGATTAAGGATAATAGAATTTTAGACCTGAACCACTTAATCAATCAAGCTGAAACGGTTTGAGTATTTGACCAGACTTCCCAATAATTCCAAGTGCCTGTGATAAGCATTCAGACGGTTCATTGGAAATAAGCACCAAGTGTGATACTGTGATACCAGGCTGCTGGAAAATTATGGACTGTAAAAAGTAATCAACAAAAAGAATATATTATAATAGCTCTAGAAAAGAACAAAATACCAAATACGGAATGTATTCAGCCAATAACAAAAACAATAAAAGCGTTAATATATACTATATATTTCTCTACCGTTTTTCTGGATTTCAAATAATGTATTAATTGTTGTATTAATGTTTTTATTGTTTTTGTTGTTGGCTGAAGAAGAGTTTAGAGCCCATAACATTTCATTTTTGGTAATTAGTTTGTTTTTGAAGCTGTTATATTCATTCTTGTTGATTTACTTTCTAAGTGTTAGATTGCACAATATCATGTGAAAGACTGCAAGTTGAACATCAGACTTTCAGCAATTTATGACTGTAAACTTTGATAAACAGATGGGTTCTTATTTCTATGTTTTGCAATCATAAAGTTGCAGTTTTAGGTCACGGGATTGAATATGATTCAAAGCACGGAGCTCATGACAGTTTTTGTTTTATGCAATCGTGATTAGTGTGAATGGAAGAACTTTTCTTCCAACTCATTGTAAAAAGTCACATTGATGTTTTAGTTGTTGTAAGTAGTTTTATGTGTTTTTAAAGGTATTTTTGAATAGCTGAGTGCAACAACATGCATGTGACTGCTGTACTCTAAAAAAATACATATTTAAAATTTTGGCCAGAAAAGTCGTCCTTCAAATATTGACAGATTAAAATGACCCTCATCTTGACGAAAACCCTTTACCTTTGGAAGTCCCAAGTTTAATCATTTTTGCAAAGATGACGGTCATTTTAATTGATCAATATTTGAAGGATGAATTTTCTGGCCAAAATTTTGATTACTTGCTTTTTTAGAGTATCAAATTACAAGTGACAGGGAAATTGCAGGGATTAAAAAAAAATAATAAATTATTAAAATGAATCATTGAATTCTGTCATCTCTTGTCCACGGAGATTGCACAAAATGTAAAATTATTGAATTCAGTTTTGTTGGGAAGTCAAACACCCTTTCAACATTAAATGTGGATTTTGTCATAGAATTCTTGGATTGGATATTTTCATATTTGCATGGATTACATAAAAATAAATAAGACTCATCTGTTCAAAACATTGTTTTATGTCAGGGTTTAATTAGATGCTGAAATTGGATTTTATTGCCTGAAAATTGGGACGTGTTCATTGTAAAGAAATAAAATAGTTTCGTCTCCTTCTTCCATTTTAGTCTGTATCTTCAATTTTGAAGACTCTACAGACCTACAATATTTTTTTTTCATTGGAGATGTAAGGCCTAATACCAGATATAGACACAATGGGTCACAATTTGTAAAATAACCTAATGTTTGTTTTACTCTCAATTCATAGATGAACCATGATATGATCAATCAACACAAACCTACCCCAGGCTTTATGGAAAACTTTGAAGGGTGAGTATAGGACGAGGTTATGCCTTTACCGTATCAAAACCTGGTGGGTGGGGGTTTGAGTCCTACCCCCAGCCCCAGAGGACAGACTTTATCCAAAGATGTCGCCAATGCTCCCAAGAAAGAACCGTTGGACTTTGAAGCTAGGTCTAAAGGTGAGCTCTACTAAAAAATAAATTCACTTTATTCATCCCCAGGGGGACATTTGTCTTTAGGGTCTATTCCAAGGAAAGACTGGAATAACCCAGGCATCAGCCGCAGTGCAGCGCCACAAAGTGAGCTAGGGGGAAGTGTCTTGTTCAAGGTCAATCAGTGCGACGGAGAGTTGAAATCTGTACATTTTGGGTACAAAGCAAAGAGTATTCCTTAGTGACACACTATCCTCTCATTACAAACGTTTTTTATCATTTCTAAAATGATCTTTTACTTTTATGCTCCAATGGAATTTTTCACATTTGAAGTAAGATATTGAAAAACAGAAGAAAAAAAAAATCCAAAAAACAAACGTGTTTTAAATCAGCTTTATGGATTTTTTTTTCTCTTATATATTACTCTTTAGAATTATAATACACAATGGCTGGGTACACGGAAGACTCTTTCCCTTTCTATTGAAATAGAAAATGTTTTATTTCCTCTAAGAATGGTCTAATGACAACATTGCAGAAAAATATAACACTTGTGCTTCACGACTATTTTTGACAAACTACTAGCTTTTAAAAAAGAGTGTGGTTATTTCATCCAGAGGTATGGACAGCTTTTTGTTCATTATGATAATAGATTAATCCAACTAGGAGATATTCATTGAGTTTCATTTCTTTTTGCATGCAAAGCTGAAGGTCATAAATTCCTCTGTAAGTTGTGGGGCTAAAGTTGTGTCACTGTGATATTCTTTTTTTATAATGGCTGCACTCTTACGTACACGATGTTTTGTTAAATCAAAAGGTAGTGTGTCAATAATATAATGACTTGAATCCATTTAGGCTGTAATCATGACTTGAATTCATTGAGGCTGTAACTCATGACTTGAATTCATTTAGGCTGTAATTCATGACTTGAATCCATCTAGGCTGTAATTCATGACTTGAATTCATTTAGGCTGTAATTCATGATTTGAATCCATTTAAGCTGAACTCATGACTTGAATGCATTTAGGCTGTAACTCATGACTTGAATCAGTTTAGGCTGTATTTGTATTTTTATCCAAAGCATTTGATAATTCCAAAATGTGTTTTATTTATTTCTGTCCCAAGAAAGTGGAGAAGCTTCAAAGGAAGAGGATCGCATTTCAAGAAAGTTGTCGGAACTGCAAGAGGAATTATTTGTATCTCTTAAAGAGGATATATCTGACTGGATAAATAGAACTTTAGGTGGGTGACATCGTTAATTAGAAGAGTTGTTTGATGTGACCCACTGCTTTCAATTGCCCTTAAAAATCAATAAGATTGTAGAAATACCAATGTGGCACACCCCATCTTAATTGTCAATGAGAAAACTGTTGTATGAACATAAAGATTGAAAGAAAATAATTAAAAAGAGTTGATTCCCTAAATTTTGATTTCTTGGAGGGCTCCCACGGTGGGAATGAGGTCACTTGCTGTGTCTTCTATCTCTAATATTTATTTTCTGAGTTGCTTTCTGTTTTTGTCTTGAATTGGGATCACTTAATTTTGTCCTGGCCCTTGCCGGAGTCATTGGCTGAGAGGGCAGCAGTTAAATATAAAGTGGTTTTTTTCCCTTGTAAATTATCTGTCTGTTATGTGCTGATAGTTATAGTTTTTGTTTTGATCTGATTTGTAAACATTTGAGTGTATTCCTATTAATGGGATCCTCTGCTGGTGTTGGAATGAGACTCTAATGTGATTTCAAACTATGTACCCTAAATTGATGGTGTGCTCTTGGAATTCAGATTTGTTTCCTATTTGAACCTTCCCCTTTGTCTTACCTTTTCTTGGGTGTTTTAATTGTAATACTAGTATTTTTTTGTCTATCCCATTTTCTTCCTTTTTATTAGCGCTGAAATGACCTAAATGTGTCGAAAGTGTCGTATAACCCTTAAAAACAAAACAAACATTTCTTAGAGGGAATATTTTCCTCACTTGAAACATTTTGATAGTTAATTTCATCTTAAAAATTCACTCATTTTGCAACAAATGGCCTTTAACCTGTTGACTGCCATATTCTGGAAAGACACGTATTTTAAAATGTGGCCAAAAATTGATTTGAATGATCCTCATCATGTCAAAAACTTGGGATCTCTTAGTCTATACAGACTTATTGGAAATAAAGATTGAGTCATGAAATGATTTAGGTGGTAAATAATTGGAAAGCAAAAATGATAGAGGCAGAGGACGATTTTGCTTGCCTGGCAGTCGAGTTGTTAAAGACTGTCAAGAAAGGATGTGGAAATGCCTCAACAAAAACACTGTCCACGAATATTTATTGAATGTAGACAATTAGAACCTGTGAGGTGGCATTGCTTTGAAAATAAAATAACTAAAAAAAAAGAGAGCATTTATATATCTACCAATTGTGCTCAAAGCACTTTACAGTTGGCTCCAAGTCAATAGCAATAATTAACTTCAAGGTCGAGACATGACACCTAATTTTATACCCGAGTTCAGTGAGAGAATGTAACAAAGAGCCTTTCCCAAGGACTCAACTTTGAACTGCCCCGAGTGGGCCTTGAACTAGAGACTTATCAGTCCGCAGGAAAGTGTCACATCACCGACCACAAACCAGGGACTTGCCAGCAATGTCTGTAATGGAATGTTTTTAATATTTATTTCATGTTTTCAGGAGACGTAGACATGAACGCAGACAATTTTGTAAACGCTCTCGACACTGGAGTAATTCTTTGCCGCCTGAGCAAAGCCATCGACGAAAAGGCAAGGGAAGCCTACAGGGAAGGAAAGATTAAAGAGGTAAAAGTTTTGAGTCCTGATGACGTAGAATTTCTTAGATTTTTGGATATCTATTTGTGCTGCAGTGCTGTGATTTGGTATAATCTTTGGTTTGTACCTAAAGTTAACTGTGTTCGATTCCTTGCCATGATGTGCATCCTTGGGAAGTCAAGTCACCTTAGCTCATCCTTGAGTTATTTTTTTGGAATGAACCTTTTGCAGGAAATAAAGGGAAATTCATTTTAATGAAAAGATTATTATCATTTTTTTTTTTACAAGGTGCGATCCTTGTAATTTTTCACCATTAATTCTATTGTTGTCTCCCCAGGTATTGCTTCATTCCTTTTGATACATCTGGAATCTTTTTTTTTTTTGTCTCTATATCATTCAATCCTTTACAATCATTCAATCCCAGTATAACCATTCAGTCTCTTTAACAATCCTTCAAAATCTTTACAATTATTCCATCTCTTTACAATCATTCAATCATCCAATTGCTTTACAATCATCGAATTGCTTTACAACCATTCATTCCATTTACAATTACCCAACTGCTTTACAATCATTCAATCAATTTATAATCACCAAATCTCATTACAATCATCCAATCGCTTTACAATAATTCAATCCCTTTACACTCTTTCCATCTATTGTGCATCCAGTATGGGTACATAGGTATGTAAACTCTTCAAAATTGTTTTTGCTTTTATGAAGTATATAAATGTGTCTTATGATGTCTCACTTGTTTTTGTTTTGGTCAGTGTTTTACATTGTATTTGATACAGGCCAGAATGTATGTAATTGAGTTTCGGAGTGCATGCATTATGCCATCCACCTTGACATGTTTTGAAACGCACAAGATTATATGTGGCTTTGTGATAAACGCATATTTCTGCATTCTTTGTCTTATACATCTGAATTGTCATTTAATCTGTTGCGTGGATCTCCTGTCTGCTTCTTATGCCATGTTTTTCCTTGGTAAGCACACATTGTTTTACAACCTGTCATATATGTTTTTAAAAAGTGGCAAATGTTGATGCTTTAAGCTCGAAGAAATAAATAACAATAGTCAAATGGAATGGAAGCTTCAATTTATTTGATGAAGGAAAATGATGTGGACATTTCGGGTTTTCCCTTTGTCTAAAATACACAAATGAGAGATTAGAGGATGGTGTCGCTAAGGGTCCAGAGCTCATATTGCTTGAGATGTTGGCGCAATATATACACAATTATATAGATTGCTTTTCTTCTTCTTCTTCTTCTTCTTCTTCTTCTTCTTCTTCTTCTTCTTCTTCTTCTTCTTCTTCTTCTTCTTCTTCTTCTTCTTCTTCTTCTTCTTCTTCTTCTCTTCTTCTTCTTCTTTTCTTCTTCTTCTTCTTCTTCTTCTTCTTCTTCTTCTTCTTCTTCTTCTTCTTCTTCTTCTTCTTCTTCTTCTTCTTCTTCTTCTTCTTCTTCTTCTTCTTTCTTCTTCTTCTTCTACTTCTTCTTCTTCTTCTTCTACTTCTTCTTCTTCTTCTTCTTCTTCTTCTTTCTTCTTCTTCTTCTTCTTCTTCTTCTTCTTCTTCTTCTTCTTCTTCTTCTTCTTCTTCTTCTTTCTTCTTCTTTTCTTCTTCTTCTTCTTCTTCTTCTTCTTCTTCTTCTTTTTCTTCTTTCTTCATCTCATCATCATCATCATCATCATCATCATCATCATCATCATCATCATCATTATTATTATTATTATTATTATTATTATTATTATTATTATTATTATTATTGTTATTGTTATCCAGACACCTGTAGTCACCCACACTGATACAACTTTTCCAATAGAGCTGCAATCCTTCCTATCGTTTTACCTTATTCAGACCTACCCTGTTTGTCACTGTCGTATATTTTTGAAAATGCCTTCCCAGTCAGAGATGTCAACTATTACAAAAATTACTAATTTTTTATGTAAAAATAGTGCGTATATATGAAAAATACAAAAAGCTTTGAAAATTTTACAAATATATGTCAAGCCGCTAATTTCCATGTATTAATTCTGTTGTTCACCTTGATATAGTCTCTGATGCACCATGCTGATGTTAAGTTGTAACATTTCATAATGAATATGGTATATGCAGCTCTTTGCTGATATGTTGTAACATTTCATAATGAATATAGTCGAGACTGCACTATGCTGATGTAATTTTGTTATAGCATTTCATAATATATATATATATATATATATATATATATATATATATATATATATATATATTATATATATATATATATTATATATATATATATATATATTATATATATATATATATATATATATATATATATGTATATATATATATAAAATTATTTTCTGCACTATGCTGATATGCTCACCAACATATTCGACAGATTGAATGTCATTTTAAACATTTTATGATAAAGTTAGTCACTAGTGCACCATGCTCATTTCATATTGATAACATTGCAATTTATTTATATAACGCCTATGCCGCACAATATATCTAAGCACACTATCACTATCATGACAATTGTTACAGTGAATGACATAATCAGTCGGATGGTGAAAAGGTTTGAACCAAGATATTGCAAAGTTTGTTAGAAGGTCAATTTTTGTCAAAAATGTGTTCTTGTCATATTGATTAACTCAACCCTTTTTGTACATCTTCGGGAAATATCAAAGCTTAATTTCACTTCTAAATATTTTTTACAGCTAGTCAAGATGAAAAAGTATGAAATTGAGAAAAGTTGCTGGTTACCTTTCCCATACATCTGACCATAAATTCATGAAAAATCACCCGATTTACGTCAAATAAAGATTAAAATGCTCTGGGGAGCAAATTTTTTCAGAAAATGCAAAACAAATGCAAATCCAAAATTTTCACCTTCCGACTGATTATGTCATGCACTGACACATTTATCAATTCATGCAACTTATGTTGTGTCATGTTGAATATTGATGACCCTCTGTGTCAAAGCTGTATTAAATCTGGGTGGGTTCGGTACTGGAAATTGAACTTGTAACTGACATTATGAAACTCTTGGATAATTTCTACACGTTATGGTGGAGGTTAAAAGGTAATTTCTTACATTGTAAGTAACTCAAAGTTCCCAATTCAAATCCTTGTCACTCCATATTCACTTTCAGAGCGTTGATTCGCCCCTAACATAAAACCATTTTGATACAGATGGTCACACATCACAGACCTGTCAACTATTACAAAAAATTCGTAGAATTATGAAATTTTGTCTCCAATTTCAGAACGTCATGAGCATCTCTAAAGTCATGAATACTTAATTAAAATGGAAGTTGATGCCGGAATACATAATTTTAAAGGATTTTGAAGTGTTATTTAATCCTTGAAAAGTGAGAGGAGCAGGCATTTATGTTGATAACAACAAGAAAAGAAGTGAGTAGAAAAGTACCAGAGGACAATAGAGAATAAAAACTTTGCGACGATGAAGGTGAAGTTTTTAATTCTCTATAGTCTTCTAGCACTTTTCTACTCACTTCTTCTCTTGTTATTTAATTCGCGTGAAGGTAATTTGTTGATTTTGAAAGTTAACTTTTGGGACAACAAGTTTTATCTCCTAGAAATTACAAATTTGAAAATTTTCAAGTAGACAAGTCTGCATTTCGTATCGCTCTTCTGAATTTGTAACCCACTGTCTCCAAACAGTATTATGTCAGGATGACTCTGACCTTGAAAAGTAACTTTAGAATCAAAATGATAAGAGGATCAGACTTATATGGGTTATTTTTGTTTATTTATCTATGTAAGAAATTTTATTTATTCTCCACCATAACGAATAGGAATTAACCCCAATTTTCATTTCTATTCTATGACTTTTAGATTCAATTTCCAATCCTTAGTTAACCCAGACTTGACAATAATACCATTTTGAGACAATGGGTTACATAAATATGAACAGCAATTTACACACTACTGTTGTAATGTCACTTTACACATTCCATACAGCACTTGTCTTTTTCAACCCATCCTCTTGCTTACAATCAGGCAATCCTCTATTTCCTCTTCCTGTTAATTCAGCTCAACGGGCCAATCTCTGTTTGGGTCCCCTTGCCTTTGCTCAGTTGGTAAATTACTCACTTCACACCTAAAGATTGATCCCCTATGACACAAACCTACAGTGATTGGGTAGCTGGGTAGTTTAAGTCTGGTTGAAAGTATTTTGTGATAGATTAGTGTCCTCCCCATATCTCTCTTTTTTTTTTTTTTTACTTAAGAAAAAAAATGAGTGAGATGCTAATCTATCACACAGTACTTTTAACCAATCCTAAATTTCCCAGCTATCCAATATAAGAATGTGAAATGTGAACCAACCCAACAATAAAACCATTATGAGACAGTGGGTTTCCTATGAGTTTTGAGCAATGGTGGGATCACCTGCTTGTCCTCAATACCGTCCAATTATATAAACAGCCTGATCATCATTTTATTGTTGCATTTATTGTTGTACTGCTTCTAGCTTTCATTGTTTTGTCAGCTTATCAAAGCATCTCACACAAGCTTTCTCTTACAACAATTACTTCATGGGATCCTCATATTTTTGACGTAAGGCAGTGCCAAAAGATCGTGTTTCTGACGTTCACCACAAAAATTCTCCAATGCTAAAAGTTATCTGGGAAAAAAACAAAACAAAGTAAAAGTAAGATTTGCTTTCATCAGTTTCTCTGGTTTTAATAATCCCCCCCCCCCCCCCCCCCGAAATTAAAAACAAAAAAACAAAAAAAAAAACCCTGTCAATCCACCATTAAGATTATGGCATGATTTAAAGTTTTTAAAAGTGTCGAAAATTTTGGATAAAATCGATGCTCTGACCACACCTTTGTTTTAACCTTTGAGAAATTATTTCTGATCTTCTATAGAGCTAGTTTGCCAATTTCTGGTTTATTTTACGTTATTCAACAGATTGAAACTGATGAAAATGACTTTTTTTCCCCGTAGTTTACCCAAATTATTCATAGAAACGACCTTTGGCACAGTCATTTATTATATTAATATTTTTCTTTGAATTTTTTTGATTCTTTAAAATAAATTGTACGTTACTTTTAGATAGTAGATTAAAGAAGCTAGCAAAAACCAAAATCAAACTGCAAAAACCTTTAAATGAAACATCGAAATTAATCAAAATGTCTTTAAAGGACAAAGCGTTCAATTTTATTGCCATGCTGTAGATCTTATTCAAATAAAGCGACTGACATGGTCAGACTGAGTATTGTTCTCAAGTTACATATCAAATATAAAATAATGATAGTAAAAATAAAACCCCAAAACACTAGAGCCTTTATACAACGCAATGTCCACTAAGTGTGCTCAAAGCACTTTACAAGAGATCCCTAGCCAACAGCAACACTTACCATGTAGGTCGAGGCAAGACGCCTGTTAGGCGATATATTACAATTTTCTTCGAAAAGAGACAAAACTGTTAATGGCCATGTACTCATTTTACACCTGAGTACAATGAGAAAATGTGAGGAAATAGTCTTTTCCAAGGACTCAACTATGCACCACTTGGTACTCGAACACAGGATCTTACATTCTGAAGGTGAGTGTCATACCACTAGACCACCTATCCGCCCATGGTACGTTCCTGATTGTCTGTATTGCATCTTTGAAGAACGGCTCTTAAAATCCAGGGTGTCTTGATAGCTCAGTTGGTAGACCACTTGCTTCACGCGCAACGGGATGGAGATCTATCCTTGGGTGATGTCGAAATTTTATTTTTGACCCCCAGCAGTAATTTGGTGGCTGAGTCTTTTAGATCTAGTGGAAAGTACTTTGCAATAGACCAGTCCTATCCAAAGGATAGCAAGCAATTGCTATTGTCTATTTCTCACTATAGTAATCGGATAAATTCCTGCTCATGCTCATTTTCATTTCATGGCGTGTGTGGTTGTGTGTGTGTTTTTGTGGTTATGGCAGATAGGTACGAATGGTATGGACCTGGACTGTAGCCTTCGTAAACTCATAGTCTTGACACTTTTGAAAACTACGTCGTATTGGGTGGAGTTCCCGACCTCCCATAGTGGGCAGGGAGGTTCTTGCTGTGTCTTCTATCTCCCTCTATCTGTTTTCCAATTGCTTTCTGTCTTTGTCTTGGAATGAGTTTTGTCTTGACCCTGGCCGAAGTCCTTGGCTGGGAGGGAAACAGTCAAATGTATAATTATAGTTTTGGGAGATGATATTTTTTTTCATTGTAAATCATCTCTCTGTAATGTACTGT
The DNA here is from genome assembly GCF_034508935.2 of Berghia stephanieae. Lineage (NCBI taxonomy): Eukaryota > Metazoa > Mollusca > Gastropoda > Nudibranchia > Aeolidiidae > Berghia > Berghia stephanieae. Next base: position 24,147,136 of record NC_088362.1, on the reverse strand, counting down.
TTTTTGTTGTTTTTTTTAAATTTAACATATGCTTTATAAACATTTGAGTGTATTCCTCTTAGTAGGGACCTGTGCTTGTGTCTGGGTGAGACGAGATTTTAAGGTGATCTCAAACTAAGTACACTGATAGTGTGCTCTTGTAATCTACATCTGTTTCCTATTTGAACCATTCCCCCTTTGTCTTATTGTTTTCTCAAGTTCTTTTAATTGTACATCTAGAATGTTTTTACTATGCAATTTTCTTCCGTTTTACCGCCGCTGATGTGACCTAAATGTGTTGCAAGCGCCGTAAAACCCTTAAAAACAAAAACAAACAAAACAAACTACGTTGTAAAGCAAAAAGTAATGACTAAAATGAAAATAACACTCAATAAAAGAACAAAGTGCCAAACACAGAATGTTTTTAGCTTAAAACCCTTCTTCAGTTAATAACAAAAACAATAAAAACATTCATACATCCCTTAGAAAAAAAAAACTTTAAAAAACCCGTAAGTTCATCACATCTCGTTTGACACTGTTTGTCCCCAGCCTATACCAGAGTATCGTCTTCACTGCAACCAAGGGGCCAAGTCAGGGACTTGGTTTGCCAGGGACAACACAGCCAACTTCCTCAAATGGTGTCGAGCTTACGGCATGACGGATGAGACACTGTTTGACTCTGAGGATTTAGGTAAGAAGGCAAGCTAAAGCATCATCTTCACCATCATCATCATCATCATCATCATCATCATCGTCGTCATCATCACCATCATCATCACCATCATCATCATCATCATCATCATCATCACCCTCTTTATCATCATCATCATCACTATTCTCTTCATCATCATCATATTCATCATTGCCATCATCATCATCATCATCATCATCATCATATTTATCATCATCATCATCATCAACTCTAATAATATAGTTTGTTTTGGGAGATGTTTTTTTCTCCTTGTAAGTCCTCCCTGCAATGTTTTGTTAAAGTTTTTTTTGTTTTTGATACACTTTGTTAACATTTGAGTGTATTCCTAAAAGTGGGATCCTGTGCTTTTGTCTGGATGGGACTTTAAGGTGATCTCAAACTGAGCACAGTGATAGATTGTCTTTGGAATCTACTTTAGTTCCCTTTTTAATCCAGTGTCATTTTGTTTTACAATTCTTTAGATGCTTTTAATCATAAATTTAGAACTGTTTGACTATCCCATCTTCTTCCTTGCTACTGGCACTGAAATGACCTAAAAAGTGTTGCAAGTGGAGCAAAACCATTAACCCTCCCCAACAAAAACAAAACAAAAAAAAAAATCACCTCCACCCCATTGCTCCATCCAAAACCCAAACCATCAACCAAATTTTTTATTTCTCTCTTCTTTTTTTTTCATTTCACATCCACCCCAATGTTTTCCCCTGCTCCGACCTGTGTTGACACGGGACAGTGACCCACCATCAAGAGAGACAGGTCATCTATTGCCTGATGGAAATTGCCAGACTGGGATACAAATTTGGACTTGAACCCCCCAGCCTCATCGCCATGGAAAAAGAGATTGACGGACACAACTCTTTATTTTCACCGCCACCTCCACCTCCCCCTCCTCTGAAACCAGTCATTCCACCTCCTCCTCCTCCCCCAGTTCCAAAGGAGGAAAAACCCGCAACGCCTCCTCCTCCTCCATCACCTCCATCTTCTCCCTCTCCACCTCCACCTCCTCCTTCTCCTCCCCCTCAGATTATCTCCCCTCCCCCTCCCCCCACCCCACCTGCCATTCCACCACAACCAAGGTCATCACGGAGTTCAAGCGTGTCGACGTTAGACAGTGAGGTGAGACACGAATGGGACTTTAGCCTGAGCATTAAAAAAAAAAAAGTTGAGCTTTTATATAGTGAAATATCCACTAAACGTGCTCAAAGCGCTTTACAAAGGGTCTCTGACCAACAGTAACACATAACATAAAGAACGAGACATGACGCCTGTGAGGCGATAATACCTTTTTTTTCTGACAGAGACAATGCTGTTAAGGACTAGGTACTCATTTTACACCTGAGTACAGTGAGAGAATGTGAGTAAAGAGTCTTTTCCAAGGACTCAACTATGTGCCGAGCGAGGCTCGAACCCACGACCTTCCGATCAGAAAGCGAGTGTCATACCACAAGACCACATTTATATATAGCTCTCTTAGTGTGGCCCCAGTCACTCAGCGGTCAAGCACAGTTTTGCGTGTTCGGTGGCTGGATGGGTGACAGTGACTATGGAAAATTTTGGTTTTAATGTTGTGTCATTGGGGAAAGGCACTACCCCACTCGGCTAAGGTGTGAATAAGTACCTGACCATAGGCTGTGATGAATATTGTAAGAGTGTTAGTACAAAAGGTTGCCTAACAGGTACTGTTACGAAGTGGAAATATGGTTCCACATGGCCTGTAGGTGAATAAATGAAACATTGTGGGTGATCATGGGAAGTCCTGAGAAATGTACGATAGAAATGCTCATATTTATTTTATACATTTTTTGTAGCCTCTTGGCTACCTGCACCAAAATCAAATACAAAACGTGGTGAGAGATCGTTCTCTTGTTTTGGTCCATGAACTTGGAAGGCTGTATGTACCATGTTATTTTTAGTGGGTAATTTCTACATCTTAAAATGTTTTTACTGTAAATGGAACATTTTATGTGTGTTTGTGTATATGTGTGTGCTTTTGTACTGAGTTTAGAACCTCTGTTTGAATTATGCACAAGAAAAGTGCTTGTTTTATTGTTATTATTATTATTATTATTATTATTATTATTATATTATTATTATTATTGTTATTATTTTTATTATTATATATTATTATTATTATTATTATATATTATTATTATTATTATTATTATTATTATTGGGGTTATTATTGTTATTATTGCCATTATTATTATTATTATTATTATTATTATTATTGTTATTATTATCAACAATCATATTATTATATGTGTTTGAGTCATAGAACCTGAAGTATTCCGGATGGTATCCTTCCTATTATTATTAACTCTTCTGTTGGCCAGAATTAATGTTTCAACACACAAAACCATGTGTAGTTTTAAACGTTTTTAGTCTGATTGAGAGAATTCACTGAGAGCTAATCACCCAACTGGAAATCTAAAAAACAGTTTAGTGACGTCATTTTCATTCATTCTACAACAGTTTCGTATTCACATCAAAATGCATTCCTTGATTTGTTGATTGTTTTTATCACCCCTCCCCCCCCCCCCTCCCCCATCAGGTAACCAGAGTGACACAGAAATGCAAGTGCCAGGAATATGTCAACCGTCTGAGTGAAGGCGTCTATGATGTCTTTGGCAAAAGGGTTTACATTAGGGTGAGTATATACTTTTTCTATTTGAGATTGCATCCTTCAGAGTCATTAGGCACTTGGAGGCGGAGTACCCAGGTTTCTATAAAGTGAAACAGACAGTCGCAATTATTTGCTACCACTTGGATATGACGCTGGTTTATTGCAAAGTACCATCAATTGGGGTAACTAAAACAAAGCTGAGATCACTCAAAATGGTCCAAAATCATAGGGGCAAAGTTTCTACTTGAGGCAAAGAAGTTGCCCCAGTTGATGGTACTTTCCACCAAATTTGACAGACTCAGTTACGCAATCACTGCTGGGTGGACAAGGCGTGGTCAGAGTCTGATGATAATCTCGACTTCACTTGGGATCAATCTCGGTCGTTTTGCTTGTTCTCTACCAGCTGATCTCTCAGGACCCCCATGAAAATTGCATAGATGGACAAAAACACAAACACGAGACTGTACTGAGGACAATGCCAGGGGTGTGTGTATGTGTGTAGTTTGGTCCTTGTGACCCAATGAAAATTGCATAGATGGACAAAAACAGGAGTCTGTACTGAGGACAATGCCAGGGGTGTGTGTATGTGTGTAGTTTGATCCTTGTGACCCAATGAAAATTGCATAGATGGACAAAAACAGGAGTCTGTACTGAGGACAATGCCAGGGGTGTGTGTATGTGTGTAGTTTGGTCCTTGTGACCCAATGAAAATTGCATAGATGGACAAAAACAGGAGTCTGTACTGAGGACAAGGCCAGGGGTGTGTGTATGTGTGTAGTTTGGTCCTCGTCCAGTGTCATAATTAATAGGGCTGTGTTTAGTTTTGTCCTCGTCCACGAACTAAAAATTTTATGTCTTGGTAATTTGACGTTAGTCTCAGTTTTGGAGATCATTTCCACCTCAGCACAACACCAGATAGAGACAGACTGTCATATATAACCAATTTGACTTGTTGTCTTTCACCATCAAGGTCGTCTGACTTTGTAGCTTCAGCTGTTTTGTAGATGAATGTTGTGAAAACAAATCCACTCGTCTCTAGTTTGTGCTGTAATTTTCAATGATTCCCTCGTATGTAGACAATAATTATTGACTCTAGGGGAGACAATCCAGTTTTTGTTGATGTTAATGTTTTTATTGTTGTTGTGTTATTCTCCTTTTTATACCATGTTGAGAAGTTTGTTGTTGTGTGTGATGGCAGTTTCAGGATGAATGGGAAACAAAACGATGGCCAAGGATGGACCAGACGTGTTTTGATTGTGATTGATTGAAATAACCTTGTTTGAATTGGAAGTACACGGCTTGGACCACATTTATTATAATCATTGATACACACAACACACATACAGACATACGTACACAAACACACACACACACACACACACATACATGTGTCATGTAAAGAGAATATTTCTAGATTAGTTCTTGGATTTGCACATGCTACTGTTACCGGCTTTGAATTGAATTCCTCTGTCCCACTATTTTCTAGGCAGAGCCCTGTATGTGTAGATTATTATTATTATTATTATTATTATTATTATTATTATTATTATTATTATTATTATTATTATTATTATCATTATCATTATTATTATTATTATTATTATTAGTATTATTATTATTGCCATCATCATCATTATCATCATCATCATCATCGTCATCATCATATGATTATTATTCTTTCCTTTCCCTCCACAGCTTTTGAAAGGCAAACATTTGATGGTGAGAGTGGGTGGAGGATGGGATACTTTCGAGAACTACCTACTACACCACGATCCAGTCCAAGTGTTTGAGTTCCATGCCACCAGCTCCAATCACGGGGCCACTCACAGTTACGCAGTAGCTAAAAACAATTTCAAACCCGGGGCGTTTGACGGCTATTTGGTCATACGGTCAAAGTACAAATCCAGCAATTTCTCATGATGTCATTTGCCAGCAGTGATGGTGTTGTCCTTGTTGTTATTGTTGTTGTCCTGGTTATTGTCGTTGTGGTTGGTGTAGTTGTTTTTATTTGTAGTTATTTTTTCTTTGCTGTTGTCGTTTGTTGTTCTTGTTTTTATTGTTGTCATTTTTGTTGTTGATGTTGCCGCTTTAGTTATTGTAGTTGTTGTTGCTGTTATATGTCGTTATTGTTTTTGTTCTGATTTTTGTTGTTGCTGTTCTGTTAATTATAGTTATTGTTGTTGTTGTTGTTGTTGTGGTTGTTGATATTTGACAGTTGATATTACTTCTGTAACACAGTAAGAGATACAGAAAATATAATTTCCGAGCTACAGGAAAAAAACAAAAAAATTTTTTTAGCATTTCGAAGCTGTCTCTATTCGGGATCAGATGGGACTTGGCTACCATATAGAAGGATTGAAATAGACGTCACTCAGCTCTTTGCTATTGCATTTAGACAGCCATTTTTGTGACTCTTTATCACTAAATTATACCAGACTATAAACATTCAAGGCTACACACAATTTTGTGTGCTGGTATGTTGTATCTGGCTGATGAATGTTGTGAGTATTTTACCTAAATACACAGCATCAATAGAACTAACCCCTTCTATTGTGATTTAATCTAGATTTTTATGATTTCACTACAAAGGGTTAGGCAAAGTATCTTCATGCAAATGGCTTAGCTTTGGATTGATTTTGTTTTATTTAGGCCATTGAAAGGTGCTCAGCACGCATGTTGCTTGCCAGTCAGTCTCTCTCTCTCTCTCTCTCTCTCTCTCTCTCTCTCTCTCTCTCTCTCTCTCCTCTCTCTCTCTCTCTCTCTCTCTCCCTCTCTCTCTCTCTCTCTCTCTCTCTCTCTCTCTCTCTCTCTCTCTCTCTCTCACTCCCTCTCTCTCTGTGTCTTATGGGAGGGAGGGAGGTCAAATACTGTGCCATCTATACCCCTATATCTGCCTTCCAACTTGCTCTCTTGTCTTTGTTTTGGAATGAGATTACTTGGTTTTGTCCTTTCACTTGTTGGAGTCCTTGGCTGAGAGGGAAAGAGCCAAATGTATAGTTACAGTTTTGGGAGATGATATTTTTTTTCTCTTGTAAATCATCGCTCTGTTGGGTATTGTTATATTTGTTGTTTTGAATGTATAATGTAAACATTTGAATGTGTTCCTTTTCGTGGGATCTTGTGCTTGTGTCTGGATGAGACTTATAGGTGATCTCAAACTAAGTACAATGATAGTATGCTCTTGTAATCTAAATCTGTTCCCTATTTGTACCAGTACCATTCCCCATTGTCCTCATTTTTTGCCTTGTGTGCCTTTAATTGTAAATCTAGAATTTTTTGACGATCCCTTTTTCTTCCTTTTCACTTGCGCTGAAATGACCTAAATTTGTCGCAAGTGCCCTAAAACCCCTTAAAAACAAAACAAAGGGTTAAGACATTCCAGAGTGTCATTGATTTTTCACATTTTAAAAATAGTTTTTAAAAAAATCAAAACTTACCCAATTTTTAAAAATAAAAATCTTTTTTTTTTTCTTTTCATTATGCATGGTTTTTTTTTAATATATATATATATATATTGTTGTTATTATTTCGACATCATTCCTGTTTCAGCATTATTCCAAAATCTTAGAAATTCTTCCCCAAGACATTTAACCCTCTCCATACCACCTGCATCAAAATCGTCACATTTTATACGACACAATATACATTTTTCGTATTCAGATTTATTTTGTACATCACAAACTTTGAAGAATGATCTTTGTTTAATCAATAAGAACATAAAGTTGTTTTGTAGAGAGATTGCTTGAGTTTTAAAAATCTATTTTTCTGCGGGGTAAGCCTGCCATTTTGGGAAAATACTGAAAAAGATTGGTAAGGAAGGAGTTAAAAAGAATTGGGAAAGTTTCATGTCTGGAGGTAAAAAATTACATCTCTGATATTGGCAGGTTAACCAGACTTGATTGCACTCCATGTGTTGCCATTTTACAGGTCTGTTTACTTATACAAATAATTTCATACAACTTTGAATATTGGGCTTTTTATACAAAACTACATAATGATGATAAATTAAGCATTTATATAGAGCAATATCCACGAACGGTGCTCAAATCGTTTTACAAGGTGTCCCAAGCCAACAGCAATATTTAACACGCAGAACGAGACACAATTCTTTTCTTTTCTGACACAGACAGAGCTATTAACGTCCAGGTATTCATTTTACACCTGAGTGCGGTGAGGAATGCGAGGGATGAGCCTTTTTTTCAAGGACTCAACTATGCCCCGAGCGAGGCTCAAACCTAGGATCTTCCAATCCGCAAGTGACTGTCATACCATAAGACCACATAGCCGCACAGACTTTAAAATTATATTAAGCGGTAAACAAGAATGAAGGTAAGGAGATACTTTATAGTGTCACTAAATTCTCTACCCTATAACGAGTGTTGTTTACCTTACCGGAGTTCCGTCTCCCTAGAGACGTTGAATAATATTATGGAATGCTGTGCTTCACGTTCAAGGCCCTTTAACGAGCATTCATTTGTCTCTGTCGGATGTTGAAGGGATCCCTTTTTTCGAAGATCATTACACATGATTGATGACTCATGCTTACGTCACAGGGGAAGTGGTTCACACATTAAAGAAATGGATGTGTTAATTGCGTCTCAATAAACCATGAAAAACTGAAATTTCCTCATTTTTATCAATCTCTGTTTAACTCTTGTCTCTTTCGTCTCGTTCATTAATTCCGTCCTTGTGCGGCTATATGGTCTTTTGGTATGACACTCGCTTTCGGATCGGAAGGTCCTGGGTTCGAGTCTCGCTCGGCGCATAATTGAGTCCTTGGAAAAAGGCGCTTTACTCACATTTTCTCACCTTACACAGGTGCAAAATGAGTACCTGGCCGTTAACAGCATTGTCGCTGTCGGAAAAAAATTTGTGATATCGCCTAACAGGGATCATGTCCCTTCTTACATGTTACGAGTTGCTGTTGGCCATGGACCCTTTGTAACGCGCGTTGCATTAAGCACGTTTCGTGGATATTGGGCTATATTAAAGCTCAAGTTTTTTAATTTTCTGTCTTGTTACCAGATTGAATCAGTGAGTCACAGTGCTATTTTTAAACATTGAATGATCCATGACAGTTGTTTTCCTTGTTATGTTATTTGTACATAGGAATTTACACACAATGCATTTATTTACATTTTTTGTTCCTCTACCATGACATCATCTTTTACATTGACATTATTATATTATTATATATACATTATGTAAACCATTGATTATACATATAACTATATACATATTATACAAATGATATACGTGATGTAATTAAAGTAATTTATAGATCTGTGCCGGTTGGGAACAATTTATACAACGAAATAGAGTTGTTTTTTTGTTGAATATGTGGCCAGTCGTCTACAAACGGTATTATGTCGGATGACAAAGGTGATTGATGATAATGATGATGATGATGACGATATTAAAAAAAAAAAACCTAAATTTTCTAATTCTCATCATGTTAACTTTCAACTAAATTGTCATCACATTGGTCATGCCGACATCACACCAGAAAGACCCCTGGGTCACATAGATATTATGTTTTATCCATGTGTAGATTTGTTGTGTCTGCGGGTTTGTTTTTCTTTTTCTTTTTTTTTTTTTGATTTTTTAAACTCCCAAGTCAAATAAATGTAGGTGAATAAATTCAATTCACGTTTTCTTTCATATTTTAAAAAAAATGTTTTTTTGTTTAAATTTTGGAGGGTGGGATCTTTTTAAAAAATTGAGCTTTTATATAGCGCAATATCCACTAAACGTACTCAGAGCGCTTGGCGAAGGGTCCCTGACCAACAGCAACACGTAGAATGAGACATGACGCCTGTTGTAACGCGATATTACAATTCTTTTCCGACACAGAAAATGCTGTTAACGCCCATGTCTTAATTTTTACACTTGAGTACGGTGAGAAAATGTGAATAAAGAGCCTTTTCCAAGGACTCAAATTATATGCGCCGAGTATACGGTTGATCGGTAGGTCACTCTGGCTGTGTCTCCCTCTGTTTTAACGTTCATGTGTTGCTCTTTGTATTTGTTCTGGATTAACATTGCTCGGTTTTCTCGATGTTCTGGCAGAGATCCTTAGCTGAGAAGGAAACAGTCAAATGTATAATTCTTTTTTTTATTTTTTATTTTCTAAATGAGAGATTCCCCTCTCCCCTACACACCTTGTAAATCATCTCTCTGTTATGCAATAATGTAGTTTTTAGTTTTGAATGCTTACTGTATAATGTAATTTGTAAACATTTGAGTGCATTTTTCATAGCGGGATCAGTTGTGTAGATTGGACTTTTAGTTCATGTTAGGTGATCTTAAACTAAGTACACCGATATTGTGCTCTTGGAATCTACATCTGTTCCTAATTCAACAATTTCCCCTATGTCTTACTTTTTCCTCAAGTCCTTTTAATTGTATATCTAGAATGTTTTTACTATCCAAATTTTCTTCCTTTTTACTGGCGCTGATATGACCTAAATGTGTTGCAAGGCTGTAAAACCCTTAAAAAACAAAACTAAAAGTCCCCTTTGCCTTGCTTTTCCTTTGGTGCTTTTAACTTCAGATCTACAAGTTTTCCTTTATCTTCTTCCTTTTTACGGGCGCTAAAATGACTTTGGAGTGTTGCAAGCCCCTTAAAACTTTTAAAAAACTAAACAAAAACATAATTTTTGGAGGGAGGGAGGTTGAATGATGGGGGATAAGAACAAGAGTCACACAGACATATACGCACACACACGCACACACACACACACGCACTAACATACAGAGAGAGAGGGGGGGGGGAGAGGGACAACGCGAGACAGTGAGGGAGAGACAATGAGAGAGAAGAGACAAACAGTGAGGGGAGGGGGAGAGACATTGAGACAACGAGAGAGAAGAGGCAAGCATTGAGTGAGAGAGAGGAGGGAGGAGAGACATAGAGACGACAAGAAGAAGAGGCAAACAGTGAGGGGGGGAGTTATCTCCCGTCCTGCATACTCTAGTCTCAATCTTTAGTCCATTCAGATCGCCCGACTTTGCAGCGTCGGCTGTCTTGCACATCTCTCCCCACACGTTATTGAATTCAAATCCACCTCTTCGTTGTCAGCAATACCGGAACGGACAGTTTATCAAACACGTCGATGCAATCGAATTTACACTGGAATTGGACCGACGTCTAGGTACTTATTTACAGGTCTGATAACCCACATTGTTTTGGGCTCATTGTAATTGAAATATATTATATTTTTTTAAATGGGAAAAAAAAGGGAAAAAAAAACAAAACAAACCCAACAATAACAAAGCCCCCCCCCCCCCCCCCCCCGGAAAAACATCACACATAAAATACAATACAAAACACCCCCCCCCCCCCCCCCCAGACAAAAAAACAAAACCAACCCAACCCAACGTGTACTTATTTACAGGTCTGATAACCCAAATTGTTGTGGTCTCGTTGTAACGGAAATACTCTTTAAAAAAAAAACAATTTAACGTATTGTCCATTACAACAATGTTAAAACGAGCCCATAGTTCGTTATCAATCCTGCTAATATAATTGGCCCTTAGCCTTCGTAAACCCACCGCTTGACATTTCCCTGAAAATGACGTCACGATTCAAGGCGACGATCACCAAAAGAAAGTGAACAGCGAGTTGTCGTTTGCTGTGCTCATGAAACAAAAGACTTCATTGGTTGAACTATAGAATACAATTCACTATGCTAAATTAATACACTTTCTTTCGGTGGTCGTCGCCTTTTATGTGACGTAATCCTTCAGCCATTGTCAGGCTACGAGGTAACCAAGGCTAGGATTGGATCCCCCCCCCCTCTCTCTCTCTCTCTCTCTCTCTCTCTCTCTCTCTCTCTCTCTCTCTCTCTCTCTCCCGTTTCCCTCCCCGGGGCGCGAGTTTTTTTTTTTTTTTTGCACCAGGTTGGGAACAGGCAGGTTTAAAAATGGGTCAGGGAGGTTCCTCCATGTCTACCGTCTCACGCTGATTCGTGGAGAAAAATAATCACGTGACAGTACTATTTTTACGTGTCGTTTTGACACGCAAGCGGTTTATATGAACCGTAGGGAAACTCACCTGATCAAGTTGTTGGGAACGCTGACTCCACGCGGACTCAACACTAGGATTGACCACCACTAACCTTCACTTGCAACAACTGCCACTACAGCTACTGCTGCTGCTGCTACTACTACTACTACTACTACTACTACTACTACTACTACTACTACTACTACACTACTACTACTACTACTACTACCACCACCACTACTACTACTACTACCACCACCACTACTACTACTATCACTACTATCATTACTACTACTAATACTACTACTGCTACGACTACTACTACTACTACTACTACTACTACTACTACTACTACTACTACTACTTATACTGCTACTACTACTACTACTACTACTACTACTACTACTACTACTACTACTACTACTAATACTACTACTACTGATGCTGCTGCTAACTACTACTACTACTACTACTACTACTACTACTACTACTACTACTACTACTACTGTTCATACTACTACAACTACAACGCACCGTTTTTATGCACCTCCGTTGGCGGTGATGGTTAATTAATGAAAATGTTACTGCATACGACCATGAGGTTTAAATAATTTTAGATTGTAGTTTAGCACGCTGCTTACCGGTGTACGTTTATACAATGATGATAAATTAAAGAATATTCACAATAATTTAAAAAATCAAAGATAAAAAGAGACATGGCACACAAATACTACTCTTAAATAAATAAAGAATTTTAGAAAATTATTTTTTTTAAACACGATAAAAAGTTTTTGAAAAAAAAATAAAGAAAAAAGTTATCTTTCTCAATAAAGTAAACTTTTTAAAAAAATATGTTTACAATGGGAATCGAACCCAGTACTTTCAAGATTAAAAAGTCTGACAGCTTGTCCACTGCGCTACGGAGCCACCTGACTGTCCATCACATTTAATAAGGTCTTTCTAAGACATTATTTTACCTTCAATGCAACTTCAATTTTCTGGTTCTATATTTCGATTTTTTAGTTTATTGTTATTTTTGTATAAATTTATTAACAAAAACATCCTACATATGTCACAATATAACTTCTGCCATGTCCGAATACAATATCGCTGATGAAATTGGGTGGAATGCGCATCGTGACGGAGGTGCATAGAAGATATACCGTCAACGGAGGTGCATAAAAACACTACGTTTAAAAAAAAATTGTTGTTTTATTTTTGCAGCAGTTATAAATTTACCAATCACAGTTGTGCAATAATTTATCACCTAAATATAGTAATAGACCTACAGAGATGGGCCCTACAATGCACTTGATTTGTGTAACGTACCTTTTCTGCATCTATCCACACTGGCTACCACTGTAGACACAACTCAAGACAACAATAGTGTGGTCTTATTTCTATTGCTAACTTATATTTCAAACTTCAACTACAGTATTATAGTATTATATCAAACTTTTAAAAAGTATGTTATCTTCTTCTCATTCTTCTTCTTCTTAACAATAAAAAATACGGTAGGCATAGCCTACATTGTGTAGTGTGTAGTGTAGGCTAGCCAACTGCACACCCCTTTGAACCTTGAACAACCAGGGTTGCCAGATTATTTTTCAACAAAATGCCAGGGGAATACTCAAAAAATGCCAAAACACTCAAAAAAATGCCAAAGTCTGTTGACTCCCACCCTCACTAAGAAAACTATTCACTTTTGATAGACAATTTACTATCATATCCTGGTGGCTTGCGTGTTTTCTTTTCTTTTTCTTTTTTTTTTTTGAGTTATACTAAATTTCCTGCTGGGGTAATTTTTTACCTACTGACTACTAAGTGAAGTGCTAAACCACTACACCACGGTTGGATTTTAAGAATGAAAAAGAAATACATTAACATGAAAGGTAAATACGTAAACAGTTAAATAATTATTGACAATTAAGAAAACTTACTGTTTCGTGTTTCTTATGATGTTTTTTGTTGAATCTGGTTCAAGTGCAGAGTCCAAAGAAGTTATAGAGAAAATTCCAAAAAAAAAATTAGAAACAATATCCATCACAGTTTTAATAGCAAAGTTTTCCGATGTGAAGAGATTTGTTTTTACGCGTTTAGAAATAATTAAGAAAAGGTGTCATTTGAAGTATACTATACAAGAAAAGAAAATGCCAAATGAAAATGCCAAATGCCAAATGATTTTTCTAATGCCAAACGGTTTTCAAAAATGCCAGATTTTTGGAATCTGGCATTTAAAATGCCAAACTGGCAACCCTGTGAACAACCCGCGCGCTGACCTATGGCCTTGTCCGACCTCTGTCACGGCGATGCTAAAAATAGTGCAGGCTGGTTGGCGAAGAGGGTTATTCTCAGATGACGTCACAAAATGGCCCAACCTGGTGCAAAAAAAAAACTCACCCCCGGGGCTAAGTGAGCTTTCATTTGTCCACAGCCTTGGTATCCCATTTATCCCACTGGGTGGGGTTTTTTGACCTCCCATGGTGGGCAGAGGGTCACTTCCTGTGTCTTCTATCCCCTTGTATCTGTTTTACAAGTTGTTTTCTGTCTTTGTCTTGGATTGCGATTACTACT
>NC_088362.1:24115746-24123246 GCF_034508935.2 Berghia stephanieae | reverse complement strand
TAGTGTATGGAGAAATGCCAGATGAAAACAAAGAATAAAAGTCACGGAATTGAATTTTATTCAACCCAATAAAGTGTGTCCTATTCGTTTATAGATAGAATGCGCTTGGCCAAGGAGTTCACAGCATTGCCATCCGGAAGTATCACGGACCAACACACAAACTCTGTGTAACCATGAACTTTTATAGTCTGGTTAATACAGTTTAGTGAGAACAACTCACAAACGCGGATGGCAAAAACAATAACAAAGGCCTGAGTGTCGTCATCTGCATACTATCTATAGGTACCATTTACATGTCTTGTTTCATACAGAGGAGAGCGGAAAGCTTAATTTGCTCGCTCAGCGTAGAGAGCTCGCGGGGTTTGTCGGCCCCACAGTAGTTGAGAGTAGAAGGGGGGGGGGGGGGGCACGGTTGTTTTGATAGCCATATTTTGTGTGGCTGGATAGCTCAGTCGGTTCGGCGACCGCTCGCTGTCCCCCCCCCTCTCTCTCTCTCTCTCTCTCTCTCTCTCTCTCTCTCTCTCTCTCTCTCTCTCTCTCTCTCTCAGCCAGGCGGAGGGTGTCGTGTCAATTGGATCCAGAGTTTGGCACTGAACCCGTGACTTTTTAATTCTCTGTTTTCACCTGGCAGTTCTCCGCGTTTCATCATTAATAGAAAAGTTAGGTAACATCTGGGATGTTCGAAGGAAAGAGAGCTAGATGAAGACAGAGGATGACATATTAAAATAACCTAAGACTGGCCAAACGTGATTTTAAAAACAATGCAGACTTCATGCGCATCGCAGACGATCGTGATACGTGGAGACAGCTGACCAGCAACGTGCTCAAGGGTACAATCCACGACGGATAATGTTACTACAGTAGTGCGCTGAAAATAAACAATCAAAAATTTGGTCAGAGAAATCGTCCTTCAAATATCAATCGAATTGTATGACCATCATCTGGGCAAAAACTAGGTTTGGGGGTCATTTTAATTGGTCCGTATTTGTGTTTCTGGGCAAAAATTTTTGAATAGGTTTTGTGTATTTCCCAGAGTACAGCCGGTGTGAATATATCTGGTTACACAATCCTAAAATAGCCACAATGTTTATCCTCTCCCCCCCCCCCCCTCCCCCCCACTCACCCTTTCCTTCGTTACGTACAGGGTCATATGCGAACGGTCGTATGATCGATCGATCTATCAACGTAACGCCTAGTCGTCAGGGGACACGAATAGACACTTTACTATAACTAATAGCGACCAGATGTAATGTGTTGATTATTGCATGCACTCACCTCCGAT
Source organism: Berghia stephanieae (assembly GCF_034508935.2). NCBI lineage: Eukaryota > Metazoa > Mollusca > Gastropoda > Nudibranchia > Aeolidiidae > Berghia > Berghia stephanieae. The sequence continues at coordinate 24,121,964 of NC_088362.1, read as the reverse complement.
CCTGTCCATTGATTGCACAGGTTTCTAAACCGGAGCCTTCCCTGGTTCGAGTCCCACTCTGAGCGGCGTGAAGTCGAGTCCTTGGAAAAGGCTCTTTACTCATATAATCTCACCGTACTCAGGTGTAAAATGAATATCAGTATATTCCACCGAAATCCTAGGTTTGAGAGGTTTTTTTTTTCCAAGATGAGGGCAATTTTAATCGATGGATATTTGAAGGACGAGTTTTCTGGGCAAAATTTTAAAAAGGTGTTTGTTCATAGTACAGTTTACATGTTTATCTATAACAACCAAACACTTATTTATCTAATTGTCTAATCAATACAACTCGTCTATTTTAAGAACACACATAGTGGCACAGACTCTCTCTCTCTCTCTCTCTCTCTCTCTCTCTATCTATCTATCTATCTATCTATCTATCTCTCCTTCTCTCTCTCTTTCTCTCCATCTCCCTCTCTCTTTCTCTACCTCTCTCTCTCTCCTTCTCTCTCTCTCTCTCTTTCTCTCTTTCTTTCTCTCGCTCTCTCTCTCTCTCTCTCTCTCTCTCTCTCTCTCTCTCTCCCCCCCTGTCTCCCTCTCTCTCCCTCTCTTACACATATTAAAAACGTAGTCCTTCAGAGCTATTTAGGTCCAAAGAGCCGAAGTTTATTCCGGTTTCTTCAGCGTGAAGCGGGCAATAGCAATGCTTGCAACCCTTTGGATTGGACGCTAGTCTATTGCAAAGTACTTTCCGCCAGATCTAATTGACACGTCTACCCAATAACTACTGGGTGGACAGAAGTGTCTGAAAACAATCTCAACTTCACTCGGGATTGATCGAGGTCCTTTTGTGTGTAAAGTTAGTGCTCAAACAACTATCGGGGACCTCCACACTTACATATACACACAAACACACACACACAAACACACACACACACACAAACACACACACACACACACACACGCACACAGTGGCAAAGGCTCTTTATTCACATACTTTTTTGAATAGCGTAAGAAAATGTGAGTAAAGAGTCTTTTCCAAGGATTCAACTATGCTCCGCTCAGAGTGGGAGTCAAACCTTGGATCTTCCGAGCCAAGATCGAGTGTCATATCACAAGACCACATAGCCGCCAAATTTATCAGTTGAATCACCCAGACATAACACCGTGTGGATTCAGTGGGTAACTATTTCTGTTTTATTGGGACAGCGTAGCTCAGCGGTACGGTCTTTGCTTCGTACCCAAAAGGTACCGATTTCGATCAACCGCCGACTCTATGTAACCATGAGCAAGTCACCTCGCTTACGGTCTTTGCTTCGTACCCAAAAGGTACCGAGTTCGATCAACCGCCGACTCTATGTAACCATGAACAAGTCACCTCGCCCTAGCTCAGGTTGCGGCGCTGCACTGCGGCTGACGCATGGATTATTCCAGTCTTCCCTTAAAGACAAATTTCCCCATATGGATGAATAAAGGGAATTTTATTTATTTATTTACTTATTTTGCCATCAGAATAGGGAAGAAAAGCGTGATGTAAAAAAAACAAAACTGGATCCTATTTCATTGGAAGTGTAAAACCACTCTTCCGGGGGACTGAATACATACCTTGTGTAATTAATCTTCTGGTTTCAGAGTTATGGCATCTGATTTTCTAGTCTAAATATATGCTGGTCGTCAATAAAGATCTATACTCTATACGTCCTAAGAATCTGCCTAGACAGCCTGCTACTGAAATTGTTATGCCACCTTTACGTAGCCTATTCATTATTAGTACTCTGATGGACTGGTTACGTACACACTTCCAATGATTTAGGAACCCAAAGACTAGACTTCTCTACTGGATTCATATTATTATAATTGGCCAGATAAAATCAATTGTATTTGCCAGTCAACCGTGACGACCAAACGACACAACAACAATCGAAACAGCATTCTGCTAGAACAAACAATGCGAATATCGATTCGTCAAAATTGGTCGTAAATCGATTTTAGGATGACTTTTGAAAATCGATCGTGGAATTGAATATTTCGGCGAATCTTTCTTTTTTTTCTTTTCAATCTTAAATGATTGATTTTGTTGTTATTGAGGATTTTGTTGTTATTTTTAATGGGGGTATTGGTTTAATTGGTAATATTGTTGTTAGTGGTAATTGTTGGTGTTATTGGTAATTTTGTTGTTAATAAGGATTTTGTTGTTATTATGGGTTGTTGGTAATATTGATCGTTTTGTTTCAGATGTTATGAGTATTTTTCTTAAGCGTTTAATGTCAATATTTAAAAAAAAAAAACAACTTTTTGCGCTGTATTCAATTTATGTCAATTTTAACCAGCTCGATTTAATAACGTTTTGACACATTGGGGCACATTCAGGTCCGATGTCTCCCGTCTCTCTCTCCCCCTCCCCCGCGGGTTTGTTTTATTTTGTTTGTTGGGGGTTTAAAATTTTAAAATTTATGAGCTATTACACAGCGCAATATCCCCTAAACGTGCCCAAAGCGCATTACGAAGGGTCCCTGACCAACAGCAACACGTAGCGTGTAGAACGAGGCGATAATACAATTTTTCCGACAGAGACAACGCTGTTAACGGCCAGGTACTCATTTTACCTGAGTACGATGAGAGAAAATTTACGGCGCTTGCAACTGTTTTAGGTCTTTTCAGCGCCAGTAAACGGGAAGATTGTAGGGCTTAAGCGATAGATCTGAAGTCATTAAATTGAGACATTTAGGGAGTAGGCACCGGTGTAAGATAAAGATCTGAACAAGTGTGTATGAAAGGTGCCAGACAAAGCAAGAAAGCAGAATGCAAGAAAAAAAAAAAAAAAGAAAACATCCAAAAAAATCTGTCTACTTCGACTAGGGATCAAACCTCAGACCTCCTAAGGACCTTTTATACATACAGTGCGGAGCGGATATATCGACAACGGTTATATCGACATCGCGCTTATATCGACATGACATCAAAGTCCCGTTTTATTTCGCTATATAATATTTATTAGTAAAAACTATAACAGAGAGATGATTTTTTTCCTTTGTCAAATAAGACAACTTTATATTTGAATTCTTTCCTCTCAGCTAAGGATCTCTGCCAGGACCTGTGAAAAGCCCAGAGATTGGTCAATCCAGAACAAAAACGAGAGCATAGTGGAAATGGAAAACATAATATGTAGAATGGGAGGGCGGGGGGGGGGGGGTCGAATACAGAGCAATAGTGACCTTTCCGCCCACCATGGTAGGTAAAAAGACCCTCCTCCCACCTCTCATTCTTTTCTCAGTGGGTCAAAAATTAAAGTTAAAAATAAAAATCACATTTACTACCCAACTCTGGAAAAAACAACAAAAGATATTCAAATTCTTTGGCCAGAATACTTGTCCTTCAAATATCGCTCGATTAAAATGACCCTCATCTTGGCAAAAGAAAAACAACTCTCAAACCTGGGACTTCCGTGAATTCTTCCTTGAATTTCCAGATTTTAGAGTTTTTGACAAGATGAGGGTCATTATAATCGCTCGATATTTGGAGGACGAGTTTTCTGGTCAAATTTGAAATACGTGTTTTTGTTCAGAGTGGGACTTTATAACATATTCCGTTCAAGACTTCCAAATGTCAGGCAGGAATCGATATTCCAATATATCGAGACAAATCGATATTTATACCATGTTTGATAGTTAAAACATCGATATTGTGATTTTAGTAGTCACAGACTGTAGCTGTCACAGATAGGACATCAGGATACGACTAATAAATTGCCATAAATCGATATTTACGTCATGTTTGTCATTTAGAATATCGATATTGTGATTATTGTAATCACAGATGGTGGCTGTCATACTCAAATGGTGATGTTTATTAGTGCGGAGCGGTCCTTGGCAAGCTTAAGGACCACGGTCCTACGGTCCTTGGGAAATGAAGACCGCAAGGACCGGTCTCTAGACCGGTCCGTTCATTCTTGAACCGTTAAAGACCGCTACACGATGAAAACCGTGGCCTACAGGAGTAAAACACACGGAGTAGTCACACTCATTTCAAATTGTAACCTAATTAGAGAAGAGGGGTGATGCCTTCTTTATTTGCTCACCGTACTTCATTGTTACTTCGATAATTTAATAAAATTTGAAATTTATCCCCATTAACGGAGATAATGGCATCGCCCAAGGCGTTGATCGAGTTGTTCGTGGCGTTGATACACACACGCAACTCCTACACCCCCCCCCCCACACACACACACACATTAGAGGGCAGCGAGCATTGAAGAGTAAGAGAGAGACGTGAAGTTATAATAAGAGGGGGTGGATGAGGTGATAAGAGGGGTCGATGGTGACTTTTCGCCAGATCTAACAAACTCAGCTACCCATTCATTGCTGAGTAGACAGGGATTCAGAAAAAAATCGACTGCACCCGGGATCGATCTCTGGCCCTTTGCGTATAAAGAGAGTGCTCTATCAACTGAGCTATCGGGGTCCCCAAATATTCTATTGGACCTTTTAAAAATACAGACGTTAAAACTGTTTTTTTTGGACGGAAGAAACTAATGAAACTCATATTACTTGATTAGTTAAAACACCAAACGAAATTTTAATATTATTGTATTATTTTAAATGACAACAATGCGATAGAAAGGAGTGGCGACAAGAGATGGACAAAAGAAAACAAAAAATCAGACTTGCAACTTGCTAGGTTCGACACACACACACACACACACACACACACACACACACACACACACATCTTTAGTAGTCACATACATTTCAAACAATAACCCATTAGAGAAGAGGGGTCATGCCTTCATCATAGATCATTGTCATTGCGATCATTATGGTGTAGTAAATTTTGAAATTTACCCCGTATAATGGAATCGTCCAAGGCGTGCGCCTCCTGTTCCCCCCATCTCACACACGAAAGGGCGGTTTGCGGAGTGGAGGGAGGTGGTCGTCTGCCTCTATGGTCGTCTGTGTCGTTTAGTGTATGGCAAAGGGGGGTGGGTGCGATTAATTAAGTGGGATGGGTGGTGATTGGTGGAAGATAGGCAAAGGACCGAGGCAACGAATCGCTGGGGAAGTAGTATGGCGCGAGACCGTTGAAAGGTGATAAGAAGTGAGGACCGCCGGCGGTCTTCCTCTTTGGGACTGGACCACGGTTCACAGCTAAAAGACCGTGGGACCGGTCCTCGGTCCGGTCCTCAGCGCGGCACTAATGTTTATGCCTTGTTGTGTTACAATAATTATTATAATTGGAAATCAATATACCAAATATGTCGATTCAAATCGATATTCCTGTCATGTTTGACATTTAGAATACCGATATTGTGATTGTATTAATTACAAATGAAATGGTGACGTGTATGTGCGGCGATGTGGTCTTGTGGTATGAAATTCGCTTCGGATCAGAAAGTGTTGCCGTTGGCTACGGACTCCTTGTAAAGCGCTTTGAGAACGTTTAGTGGCTACTGCTCTATATACCTACCTAGTCATGTGCAAAAATAAGTTCATACTTGTTTAAACCCTCATGAAATTGGGTGCAAAACAATTATCATCATTTTTAATAAATGAATGGAAAACTCATTCATTTCTTTATCCAATGTATATAAATATATTATGATCATCGCAATGCTTCGTGCAAAGGGGACACGATCAACTATTCAAAGTGCCGCGATGCCGAATACAAAGCCATGAACAATCGTCCTTCCCCTCTCTCTTCTATTCGTTTGTGGAATAACCTACCACCTATTGATATTGTTGTACATCCCGAAGTGTAAAGCATCAAGACGCCTACCTACATTGGCGACAATACACCAAAGGAGGTTTGCAAATTAAGAGTAGAAAGAAGGAAAGAAAGAACGAGATATCGAACGTTTAAGAAGTGACACCAACAATTTGAGTTTGAAACTTGACTCAACTTTATTGATACTTTGTATAACCTTCGTTAATCTGATGGACGGGAAACCACTCGACTTCGCATTCACAAAGTGAATTGTTCAATAAAGCTCTTGACTTACTTGGCGTAAGCCTCTTGTTTCCTTGTTGAACATCGGGCCGCTCTGCTGTAAGATTATCCCAGATTCTGGAAGAAGCTGGTCATGGTATAAATAGTATGCGCTTGGCTAATAAGCTCACACCTTTGCCATCAAGAAGTATAGATAGTATGCGCTTGGCTAATAAGCTCACAACTTTACCATCAAGAAGTATAGATAGTATGCGCTTGGCTAATAAACTCACAACACTGCCATCAAGAAGTATAGA
>NC_088362.1:24075746-24110746 GCF_034508935.2 Berghia stephanieae | reverse complement strand
GGATATAACATACCGACAAAACTGTGTTTAACTTTTGACGTTTATAGTCTGATTGATAGAATTTAGTGAGAACTAATCATTAAAATGGCTGTAACAGTAACTAAGTGCTGAGTGACGTCAGCTTCGTTAAAGAAAAGCGATGCTGTTGGCTTGGGATCCCTTGTTAAACGCTTTGAGCACGTTTAGTGAATTTAGTGGATATTGCGCTATTTTTATTTTTTTTTTAAATTTTTAAACCCTAAAAATCTTAAACTCATTGACCTAATTTACTATCTGACCTTATAAACACCCAAGAGGCCGCGATTGATGAGGAGACGACGCGAATGCCGGTGTATTCCTTCGGGGTGCCCTGTTCATCCTTTGATGTTTAAGCCGCAAATCGCCTTAAGTTCTTACTGACTGTGTCAAGACGGGATTTTGTCCCATTCATCCACGGACTAATACGGGTTTCCCGTCCCGATCCATCATTTTGGAAATCCTACCGTCTCTTTGTTTGTCTCATTGCGTAAGTCATTCGATGCAGGTCCCAGGACGGTAAAGTCGACCTATCGAGTTCAGGCTTGATGGTCTAGTGGTAAAACACTCGCCTCTGGACCGCGATGTCCCGGGTTTGAGTCACGCTGTATGCGGCGCAAAGTTGAATCTTTGGAAAAGGCTCTTCACTCATATTATCTCACCATACCCAGGTGTAAAATGAGTACCTGGCAAGTACCAGCGTTCTCCCTGTCGAGAAGTTGATAGGATAGTCCTACATGGTAAGTGTTTCTGTTGGCTATGGACCCCTTGTAAAGAGCTTTTAGCACGTTTAGTAGATATTTTGCGCTGTAAAACGACCAGAGGAGAGAAGGGGTAGAGGGGATGGCTGAGTGGATAAAGCAGTGCGGTCATCCACCGATCTGTTGGGTTCGAATCAATGTCGTTTTTTTTTTGTTTTTTTTTTTTTGTTTTCTAGTTCATCTCGCTCACCAAATAGTGAATGATTCATTGGGTCATGTTTGAGTTTGACGGAAAGTATTTTCAAATGGATCTATGTTCTATTCAAAGAAGAACAAAATGTTAGCCGCCGTCTCCAAAGTGTACGATTAAATCGGACACCGAAAATTATAGAATTAAACTGATAAAACAAAAACTTGAGAAGAAGAAAAGGAGAAAGAAGAGGAGGGGAAGAAGAAGAGGCAGAAGAAAAAGAAGAAGAAGAAGAAGAAGAAGAAGAAGAAGAAGAAGAAGAAGAAGAAGAAGAAGAAGAAGAAGAAGAAGAAGAAGAAGAAGAAGAAGACGACTTTTTCAGATCTTTATCTTACACCAGTGTAGGCTCCCTAATTTGTCAGCGTCGTAAAGCAACCCAGTTATTGACTCACAGCATTGATTTTGTCATTTGTTGTCTCGATATAAGGAGGTTAAAATACTATGGCATTACCAACCATCAGGCTTGTCTTGGGAGAGAAAGAGGCAGACAGAGAGAGTGAGAGAGAGAGAGAGAGATAGAGAGAGAGAGAGAGAGTCAACTGAGAGAGAGAGGAATAGAGAGAGAGAGAAAAAAAAAGGGGGGGGGGGAAGAAAGGGGTAAAGAGAGGAAAGGGGAGGGGGATGGAAGACACACCCACACATAGAGACATAGTGAGAGAGGGTGATGGGGAGAAAGAGATCGTGGGAGAGAGAGAGAGAGAGAGAGAGAGAGAGAGAGAGAGAGAGAGGAACAGAACGAGAGAGAGATAGAGAGATAGAGGGAGGGAGAGAGAGATAGAGAAAGAGGCAGAAAGAGATCGTATGACAGAGAGAGGTGGAGGAACAGAAAGAGAGAGAGAGAGAGAGAGAGAGAGAGGGGGGGGGGGGGGAGGGATGGAGGAACAGAAAGAGAACAGGTAGATGGAGACAAAGGGTGAGAAAGAGAGAGGGACAGAAGGAGATAAGAGGGGGGGGGGCAGTGGGAGAGAGAGAGAGAGAGAGAGAGAGAGAGAGAGAGAGAGAGAGAGAGAGAGAGAGAGAGATTGTTGATCAAAGCCAAAAACTGCTGACGTAACATACAAAGAAAGAACACAGGGTTGTAATGGGTTCTCTGGCCAGTGTGTATTTACGCCATAGAAATGTTTACCTCGGCAATTTGTTCCAATGGACATAAAATACACACCGAGCATTCTTTTCCCTATTGAACAGTGCCTTTTGGTCTCACCATACATCACATACGTAAGAGCGCGGCCATCATAAGAAAAGAAAGAAGCAATTTATCATACTGATACAAATTTAGTGCCAAAACTATCTGGACTTATAGAAGAATTTATGACCTTCAATTTTGCACTCGAAAAGACGCTTATTGCACCTCTCTTGTTGTATAAATCTATTTTTGTTTCCCATAAATCTAAGATTACGCCACATCGTGACCACTCCTGCCCTTATTTCATAAGGGCGTTAGCCATTGTTCCGATAGTTTAGAACCAGTTATTAAGTTACTATGCGTCATTACGAGGGAAGTGACGTCACGACTGTTGAATCCTATTGGCAAACTTCTTCTGATCAATTGGAATTCCCTCCCACCATCCCCTACCCCTAAACAAACCAAAAAAAAAAAACAAAAAAAAACCAAACAAATAACAACCCACAACCCCTCCCTCTTCCCCCTACCACCTAAACCATCCTACCCCCCTCCCCCCAACAAAAACAAAACAAACCAACAAAACAACTTAAATTGAACTTATTTATGACACCAAACATTTCTCATTTCAGCCTGCCGTTTGTCGGAATCACGTCAATGCAAGTGCAGACAACCTCAAAACGGGCAAGCTCTAGAGAGTCAAGATATTGGTATGGAATGCAAGGTGACATCATGGCATCAAGAATTGCCAGTTTTGTAGAAATAATTACAGACATGCGTTGGGATGGAATTACAGTTACGATTTGCTTCATGTAACGTTTGATTTTAGTGTCTCATATAGAAATCAAGCTGTGTTGTCGGGATTTCAGTGTGTGAGCAAGCTTTGTTGTCGGGATTTTAGTGTGCCATCAACAAAGCACAATTAGATGGCTTTCATATACGAATTTTCGATCAAGTACGAGGTTACAATTTGTCTCATGGAATGTTGAACTTTAGTGTGTCACCATCAGGGTAAACTGTATTGTCGGCTTTTTTAATGTCAACAAAACAACAAATGATGTTATCCTTTAATGACATTTATTTTGATGTAAATTTACAAGTGTGTAGTTACAAACAGCTTTGTCAAATAAATCATTTATGATACGTCCCTAACAATTCTAACACATAAATCATTTATGATACGTCCCTAACAATTCTAACACATAAATCATTTATGATACGTCCCTAACAATTCTAACACTCACTATTATATTGATGAGATGTGTTGGTTTAAGTAATTTTACCAGTTCTGCACGCCATGCAAATGGTATTAACGCAAAGAACTATTTATAACCTTAAACATTTAAGTTTGATTGAGAGAATTTGAAATCAACGACTCACTCGTCTGGCGGTCTAAGAACAAAAACAAGCAGCTGATTGACGTCATTTTCATTCATTATATAAATCGTTTCAAACACTCTATCTCTCCCTTACCCTCAACCACTCACGGGTATCGACAAAAGTGTAATCAGCCCGTTTCAGTTATTCATCATTTCCTTTCATCGTCAAACGATATCGATACCAGCAGTCGATGTGCCCCGTGTATTGTCTTCATTAATATTTCAACGGGAAAGAAATCGGAGATGACTGGATAAAAAATGAAAGAAAAATCGAATCTTGGCCATAATTTTCTTGACTTTTATTGTGGTCAATAATTATTAATTATCATAATAGTTTTTGTCATGTAACCTATAACTTTCCCTTATTTATTTCTTATATTTGGAGAAGTATTGCATTTAAGTAAAATATTCCCCACTTCTACCTTTTCTGATCAATCGTACCAATACACAAAACTATGTGTAACCTTAAAAGGGTTTCTAATCTGTTGGAGATAAGTCAATGAAACGAATCACCCAATTTGCGACCTGAAAACAAAACAAAAAAAAAACAACATCTGAATGACGTAATTGACGAGAATTAATTATCATTTAATTTGTTCTTGGGACGTAAAAAAACAACTTACCATGTGTTTCTTGGATTCGTAGTCACATGACCAGAGTTTATTTTTAAGATGGATGACAACATAACATAGATTAATTACAATATCTGGACACCAGGGAGTTCAACAAACTGTAACGTGATTTCAAAAAGCGATGCTTGAATTTATTGGCTTGTGTAAAATTCACGTGGGTTCAATGGGAAACGTGAAATGGAAATCACATGGAAAAGTGAATATCTAGATATCACATGGATTCGTGATTGGGAATTCAGTGTAACGAAAACGCTGATGTGGATTTTTATCGATTTCCGTTCAGGATAGCTGTTGTTGTGTATTAATGAATACACAACTTATTATTATTTATCGCCGTGCAATCATGTGTGCTGTGAATGAGTTTATTTACTCTGTGTGATATACTCTAAATTTGTTATTTTGAAGATCAAATAATTTAACTATCAGCTGGGCTGGGATTTTTTAAACCAATCTGAGTCTGCTATGGGCTTGTTGAACGTTAGGACTACAGAATCACAACAACAGCTTGTAGAAAATAACATCAGTAATAGCGGTTTTACCAACTGTAAACAACAGCAACTACAACGCTTATAACCGACTACAACAGCTTTTCCAAACAGTAACAACGGCTTTTATAGATCAAAAACAGCTATTAAAAGCAGAGAAAAACATCAACAACAGTTTTTACAAAGAGTAAGAACAAAGAGTAACAACAACTGCTTTTACAAATAGTAACAACAGCTTTTACAAACAGTAATAATAGCTTTTAAAACAGTAACAACAACAGAAATTTATAAATTGTAACAGCAGCTATACGTAATGGGCTGTGATTTAAACAAGCCGGCCATGGTGGTGACCGTACCGGAAGTGCCGGACGAAGAGGCGGCCACAGCCGAGTTCTCGGACACTCAAATTGACACCATCAGAAGTACCTGGCCGCTCCTCTCTCGAAATCTCATCAAAGTGGGTCTCGAGGTCTTTGCCAGGATATTCCGGGAGACCCCGTCCTTGAGGAAACTTTTTGAACATTTTGGGTAAGACTGTATTTTCACGATAACTCAGTTGATAGAGCACTCGCTTCGCACACAGAAGGGACCGGGATCGATTCCGGGTAAGGTCAAAGATTTATTCCCCTCACCTTTGTGCCAAACAGGTGGATGGGTCTGTTAGACCTGGTGGAATGTACTTTACGGTAGACCAGCATTCTATCCAAAGGGTACCAAGCAATTGCTATTGTTTGTTTAACGTTATAAAAACTTACTTCCCGGCCTTTGTGTGTGTTGAACCCGTGACCTCAAGAAGTCGGGGGAGAGAGGCTCAAGTTAGATTAAGGTTTGACGCGATTTTTTTTTTGGGGTGGGGGGGGGGGGGGGGGTGTGGATAGCTCATACGGTAGAGTCACGATCTCACCGACCAGGCGGAATTGTCGTACCAGTAAAGTCGCGGGTTCGAGCCCCCATCGCGCTGCGAAGTTTTTATTCTCTATTGTTTTCTGGCACTTTCCTACTCACTTCATTTCTTGTTATTATCAACAGACGTGCCTGCTCCACTCACTTTTCTGAATTAAAAACAGGGATAAACTCCGGCTCTGAAAAATCTAACTGCTACCTTCTATTTAAAATGCAGTGCTGCATACAGGCGCGCTGTGTGTATGTGATAATATTCATTCTTTAACATAGAAATACGCCTATATCTCCTCTGTAGAGTTGACGATATCAACACCCTGAAGGAGAAAGACGTTTTGCGAGCACATCTAGAGATTCATATATATATGTATATATATATATATATATATATATATATATATATATATATATATATATATATATATATATAGGGATAAAATCCGGCTTTGAAAAATCTAACTGTTACCTTCTATTTAAAATGCAGTGCTGCATACAGGCGCGCTATGTGTATGTGATAATATTCATTCTTTAACATAGAAATACGCCTATATCTCCTCTATAGAGTTGACGATATCAACACCCTGAAGGAGAAAGACGTTTTGCGAGCACATCTAGAGATTATATATATATATATATTATTTTTAAAAATATTTTTTAAAATATTTACCACAATGTTTGAGACAGTCTACATTAATGTTTCAGGCTTAATTTGCCATCGTCAGGACTGAGTTTGTCATGGTCTCAAGTGAGTAAAGAGCTACTCGACTATGCATAAAGATATATGTAGAATGAGGCCCCAGAATTTACTAGTTACTATAAATGAAAAACAATTAACGATTTGTTTACAATGAAATAAAAATAATGATGAAATTTAATTAAAAGAGATAAACAGTGATCGTGGCAGTTACAAATAGAGATGTGAATATATTACGTAACTTATGATAATATGTCAGGTTCGTAAGTTTACGTTTCCAGGCAGTTGACAGGCTTGGATGATATATTCGTCTGATAACAGGCTCGGGCTCGTAAAATTCCACTTCCAGGCAATTGGTAAGGGGTTATTGTATAAATCTTTGACAGCGGGCTCGGGTTTGATCCTTGAATATTATACAATCAAAGTTAAAAGCTCCGACGTCTTAATGGTGTAGATATAATATCTACAAAGTCCCAAAAGATAAAAATCTTCCAGTATATATAAGGAATAGAGCGACTGGCCGTCCGGCATAGATTTTGGAGAGAAGTGAGTGTAGAATGTTAGACCTATCAGCTTTTATAATAAGTGGCTACGTGACAGAATGTAGAACGAAAAGTATTCACTAATTAGAAATTAATTCGAGGGAAGGCTATAAAAGGAAAGACGATCTAATATTAGAAGGTAAAGTTTATCTAAGCCTACCGAAATATAACTGGAGTGAGACGAATTCAGTTCTTAATAAAATAAAATTTAATAAGATAATTGTGAACAACCTTTACTGTGACAGAGTTGTTTTGTTGACTGTTGTTGTTTCTTGAAGTGGTTCCGGTTTAAAGTTAATTAACAAGAATTTCCGCCGATGTGGACACGTTCCGTACATCTCACTTTTCGTGTTGAGTGTGGCTTCATGAGGGTGTTTGATTATAGTATATTTCTCTTCCAGGCATAAGCTACATTGTTTTGATGTTGGTGTGTATCCTGTTGCTTTAGATAAAATTTTCCATGAAATGTTGTGGTCTAGTTTGTTGTCTTTTAATTTCCAAATATGTTCGCTGAGTTTTGTGGATGTTTTTTTTGTTAGTGTTTCTAAATGTTGAGGTGTGGAGGTTGTATCTTGTTTTGAAATTATTTTCTGTTAGTCCTACATATTTTTCTTGCTTGTTTGTTTTAGTTTCTGTGACTGTGGCTTGGTAAATTAAACTTGATTCTAAGCATTGTTTGTTTAGCGGGCAATGTTCTTTATTTCTGCAGTTGCATTTTCTGGTGGGTGGGTTTTGCTCTTGTCGGTGGTTTATTAATATTTTTTTGTTGTGGCTTGAAATTATTTGTTCTATGTTGCGCATACACGAGTAGCTTATTTTTATGGTATTCCTGTTGATAATTTTATGTAGCTTGTGGTTTTTTGGAAAGTGTGTATCAATTAACTTCAGGAACTGCTGTCCTATGTTTGTGCTGACGTTATTGTCGAAAGGTGGGTTGAACCAAGTTATGTGTCGTTTTCTTGTTTTACGTTCTTCACTTGTGTGTTGGGGTTTACATGAGAGGGAGGCGTCTGTGTATTCAAATGGTGTGTTGTATCCGCTTTTTGTGAGTGCTTCTTTGTAGGGGGTGGCTGCGACGTTGAATATCTCTCTGTTTGCGACATTTGCGATTTTTACCCCTCCATCACTCCAGACTTACTAAACAAAGCATTGGAATTCGCAGCAAAATACACCAACATCACAGAAGAGGAAAAACACATCATCAAACACACCAAGCACAGCACACTATACTATGACAACACGCCGTGGTCAAAGCGACATAATGATTTCGACGTAACAATGGGTTCGTTCGACGGTGCTGAAACATGCGAACTGGTCGGACTCTACATCCTGTCACAACTGCAACATACACACACATACATCGGCCTCTATAGAGATGACGGACTCGATATAACCAACAGACGACCAAGAGCGAACGAAAACATCAAAAAACAAATCTGTAAAATATTCCAAAACAACAATTTGAAAATCACGATAGAAGCAAACAAAAAAACAGTTGACTTCCTCGACATCACATTCGACATAAAATCCAATTCATTCCAACCGTTCAGAAAACCAAACAACACCATTAGCTACATTAATAAAAACAGCAACCACCCCCGTCCCGTCATTGAAAACATACCAAAAAACATAGCACTGAGGGTGAGCAAACTTTCGGAAAACAGAGAGATATTCAACGTCGCAGCCACCCCCTACAAAGAAGCACTCACAAAAAGCGGATACAACACACCATTTGAATACACAGACGCCTCCCTCTCATGTAAACCCCAACACACAAGTGAAGAAAGTAAAACAAGAAAACGACACATAACTTGGTTCAACCCACCTTTCGACAATAACGTCAGCACAAACATAGGACAGCAGTTCCTGAAGTTAATTGATACACACTTTCCAAAAAACCACAAGCTACATAAAATTATCAACAGGAATACCATAAAAATAAGCTACTCGTGTATGCGCAACATAGAACAAATAATTTCAAGCCACAACAAAAAAATATTAATAAACCACCGACAAGAGCAAAACCCACCCACCAGAAAATGCAACTGCAGAAATAAAGAACATTGCCCGCTAAACAAACAATGCTTAGAATCAAGTTTAATTTACCAAGCCACAGTCACAGAAACTAAAACAAACAAGCAAGAAAAATATGTAGGACTAACAGAAAATAATTTCAAAACAAGATACAACCTCCACACCTCAACATTTAGAAACACTAACAAAAAAAAACATCCACAAAACTCAGCGAACATATTTGGAAATTAAAAGACAACAAACTAGACCACAACATTTCATGGAAAATTTTATCTAAAGCAACAGGATACACACCAACATCAAAACAATGTAGCTTATGCCTGGAAGAGAAATATACTATAATCAAACACCCTCATGAAGCCACACTCAACACGAAAAGTGAGATGTACGGAACGTGTCCACATCGGCGGAAATTCTTGTTAATTAACTTTAAACCGGAACCACTTCAAGAAACAACAACAGTCAACAAAACAACTCAGTCCTGACGATGGCAAATTAAGCCTGAAACATTAATGTAGACTGTCTCAAACATTGTGGTAAATATTTTAAAAAATAATAAAAAATAATAATTCGCTCCATTACTACATGTCGAGCACTTTTCATACCATATTTGTATCAAACACGATTCAATATATATATATATATATATATATATATATATATATATATATATATATATATATAATATATATATATATATTCATATATATATATATATATATATATATATATATATATATATATATATATACATTGCGCCTGTATATATATATATATATATATATATATATATATATATATATATATATATATATATATATATACACAATATATATATATATATATATATATATATATACATATATGTATATATATATATATATATATATATATATATATATATTTATATATATTATATATATATACTGTCCACTCCGGATAATCGCAACGCATTGGGACGGATCAGCGAATATGTTGCGATTCACCGAAGTTGCAATTGACCGAAGTTGAGTTTCCTGTCCACGATTGCAACATTTTACACATATATGGTAAACTCAAACAAGTGGTTTTAACACATTGTTTTTAGTCCACCACAAACAGAGCTATTTAATTGAAACAAATATGGCAGCCCTATATAGATTTTGAGAAACAAAAGCAGCTATAATGCAAGCCGGCATCTTACTCAGTTTGGATAAACTTTCCCTCTTTTGTTCTCAACATTTGTAAGAGTTGCAGTAATGAGAGAAAATAAGCTCTCACCAAACCCATTGATCAGAATGCACAGTTGACAATCCCAAAACAATGGATATCATCGCTCACTCTCTCCTTACAACTGGCAATGTCTGCCTGTTGTCTAGATCATGTACAGCCCTTTCGTCTCCTATCTAATGATCACAGAAAATAACGCACAAAGCAATACTGCAAAGCTCTGCCCTATTTTGTCTCTATTAGAGTGGTGACACACTACTGTAGCATTAAACCCCGACAACTCCCGGTCCTTCAACTTGTCATGATTTCACCCATGATGAAATTTAATCATGAGATTCTGTTCCATTGATTTCTTGAATTTGCCACTTTCTGAGGTCGAAAATTTATTGCGATTAACAGAATACTGTTGCAATTAACCAGTGACTTTTATATAGAATTAATTCCGTTTCTCTGGAAATGTTACGATTAACCGAGTCGCGATTATCCGGAGTGGACTGTATATATAATTTTTTAAAAAAGGTAAATACACTCACATTTTTCTGTCGATACGATCGTTTCGATCGGATTTCTATATCATGTGAGTGTCCTTACTTATTCTATATGGTCTAACCAATATAATATTATCGAGCACTCTCTTACCTACATGTACCCACCAACACCCATGAATATATATATATATATATATATATATATATATATATATATATATATATACATATATATATATATATATATATATATATATATATATATATATATATATATATATATACACCCACACAAACATTTTAAGTATAATTATTAAAACTCATAAGTTTTAGTAATTATACTTAAAATGTTTGTAAATAGCTCCTTTTATCAAAAAGTTGAGCACTGTTATTTTATGGTTTTTGCCTTTATTATTTATATATATATATATATATATATATATATATATATATATATATATATATATACAATATAGTATGTTTGTGTGTGTGAGAGAGAGAGAGAGAGAGAGAGAGAGAGAGAGAGAGAGAGAGAGAGAGACAGATAGATAGATAGATAGATAGATAGAGAGAGAGAGAAAGAGAGAGAGAGAGAGAGAGAGAGAGAGAGAGAGAGAGAGAGAGAGAGAATATTCATTCGTTTGCTTTTAAAAAAATTAGAAATTGCGGTTTTTAAAACGCAATATCCACTTAAGTGCTCAAAGCACTTTACAAGGAGTCCCTGACCAACGGCAACATGTAACATAATATAGAACCATGACGCCTGTTAGTCGATATTACATTTTTTCCGACAGAGACAACGCTGTTAACGACAAGGCACTCATTTTACACTTGAGTACGGTGAGAGAATGTGAGTAAAGAGCCTTTTCCAAGGACAACTATGCGCCGAGCGAGGATCGAACTCAGGACCTTCCGATCCGAAAGCGAGTGTCATACCACTAGACCACATAGCCGCACTTACAACCAATATCATCTCGTCTACAGAATTGACGACATCAACAACCTGAAGGAAAACAAGAAGTTTTGCGAGCACGTCCAGCGATTCATGCACGTCATAGAGAGTCTGGTGGAACACTTGGAGCAACCGGAAGTCATTCAGACACACTTGGTGGCGCTGGGAGCACGGCACGTGACCTTGGAAGGATACCATCCGGAATACTTCAGGTTCTATATTCAAACATATAAAATAATAATAATACTAATAATGATAATAATAATAATAATATAATAATAATAATAATAATAATAATAATAATATAATAATAATAATAATAATGATGATGATGATGATGATGATGATGATGATGATGATGATGATGATGATGATAAAACAAAAACAAAACAAAACGCACCGCTGTTTCATTTATTTTAAAAAGAAGAAGATATGTCTTCTCAATTTTAATACTTTTAGAACTTTTCTTTTTTAAATGAATTGAAAAATATCAAAATAATTTAATGAACGGTTTTTGAAACATTTAAAATCTTGTAAAACCACCTAAAAATTTTAATATCGGCGAAAAGATGACGCAAGATATTCTGGCATTTGCACGTGGTAATTCTTTAAAGACACGTGTTGCTATGCCAGGTTAACCCTATGCACATCCATTTACATATCTGTCAAAACCACAATGAAGAAACCTTGAATAAAAGAAATATTCTATGCTGGGAGGAGATAACCATTGAGGAAATCCGGAAGTGCATTTCAAATTGAGACTACTCATTAGAGAGGACTGAAGTGCTATTGATCACTTCAAGTGCTAACTTTGTAATCGTTGGACCAAAATAGGCATGTGAGACATTTTCTTACATGATGAGGAGAATTATGATAAATAAAATGTTTATGGTGACATATTAAATGTTTGCTAAAAAATGGCAATAAAAGTTAAGATCATCGCCATTTAACTCTGCAATGTTGCGTCAATTTTCTCTGATATTGCTGATAGATCTATTTCTGAACACGGTTTAGGAAATCGCTGTATCTTTCTTGTTTCTCAATTCGTATTCATAAAAGGCTAGCACTATTCAGTATCTGATACTGAATAGTGGTTTTGCACTATTCAAAATTATGAGAGTCAACTTTCGTATAAGGATTGGTTTTATTTATGCTTTGCTTTTAAAGGAAATTTAATGACGATCCTAATAGATACATGCTGACAAAGAGCGGTGCGTTTTTTTTTTGTTTGTTTTGTTTTTGTTTTTGTTGTTGACAGAGGCCATGTCGTGTGGGTTTCACACTTGTAAATAAGTAAACGCATTTTAACCAGTTAACTGCCGTACTCGTGGGGAAAAAAATTATTATTTAAAAATTTGGCCAGAAAATTCGTCCTTCAAATACCAATCGATTTAAATGACCCTCATCTTGGCATAAATTCTGAAACATGTGACTTTAAGGAAGACTGCGCGAAGTCCCAGGGTTGAGTGTTTTTTGACTAGATGAGGCTCATTTTAACTGATCGTTAATGAAGAACGATCTTTCTGGCCAAATTAGGAAATACTTTTTATTTTATTTTTCAAAGTACGGCAGTTAACTGTATATTATTGTGTTTATCAGTGGGAGGTAGGCAGTATTGACCAATTAGCGTTTTAAAAACCAAATAACAAAAAAAATTTCTTTAAAAAGCCGTTTGGCATGGAAAATTGGATTTGGCATTTTTGGGAATTGCATTTACTTTAGGCATTTTCCTTTTTCAAATCACAAATTTTATAAAATATAAAATTTCTTACAGTAAAACTGGCAAGACGAGGTGATTTTTATTTTACACCAAAACATTAACTTCATTTATCAGTTTCAAAATCGTATGAAAAGTTTGGAATTTTTTTTTCCAGACAATTTACCGTCATTATGTGACTTTGTTTGGAATTTTCTGCAAAATAAATATGGCAACCGGGAGAGAAGCAATTAGAAAATAGAATAACATCGTCAATATCAATTAACGAGCTCGAGGGGAGATAGAGGGCGGATGAGGGGGGGGGGGGAGGGGTGAGAGAGAGAGAGAGAAAGAAAGAGAGAGAGAGAGAGAGAGAGAGAGAGAGAGAAAATAATGGCATTTATCGAAAAAGAAGATAACTAACGCAAGCTAGTAGTTATAATAATGATTGCGATAAAGAGCGATTAAATTGTGAGAGAGGGACAGAAATTAAAATAGAAACAGATAGATGTTTTATAATATTATATATATATATATATATATATATATATATATATATATATATGTGTGTTTGTGTGTGTGTATGAGAGGGACAGAAATTAAAATAGAAACAGATAGATATTTTATTATATATATATATATATATATATATATATATATATATATATATATATATATATATATATATATATATAGCAAATCTAAACATTATCAAGCTATTATTTACAGACTGATAACTTACAACCTTTTTTTTTCAGGCTAATTCCATCAAACGTTGACTCAAAATAATACTTCAAAATCTGGTCGCAATACTCAATCCTTAATTTGGCGTTTTGCTACCATTGCGAATATAATTGGTTCCACACAATTCTAGCACATCCGTAACACAAATGATGACATTATTTTAAATCTCTCCTGATACTATCAAGTAATAATAATTTATTTAAAATAATAGGTTTGGGGATCAACATTGTTCAGTAAAGCCAATAATAAATTTATATCATCGAGCACAGAATTACCGGCAAATCTAATATACGAGTGTCTTGCCAACCTCTCTTAATTTAAGGGCAATATTACTCGTTGACTCAAAAAAGATTCGTCGTAATATATATAATTTGTTACACACCTTTGGTTTTTGGGAAGAGCCGATTTTACTATGGCGTAAAACAAAATAAACATTACCAGGGCCCTATCATCCCTTGTGGAAATAATGGAGCATGGAAGTTCAGCAAAAAAAAGGTTCGCACTGTGGACATGTCAGTTATCATCTTCCCCCCCCCCCCCCCTTCACCTACATCAAAATCTTTTTTTCTTTCCACATCGCTTGATTCTTTAAATATTGACTCCTGTCTCAAAACGGTATTATGTTGGGTTGACCTAGGTTCTAAAAATAGAATTTATGGACAAAAACATGAAAGTCGGGGTTAATTTCCATGCGATATGTTAGAGAATGAAGACAATTTCTCACATTGCAAAAGCTTTAAAAATTGGTATTTCCTTTCAATTCAATTCTTAAGTCATTTTGCGGGGTCCAATTCATCTCGACATAAAATAACCTTTTTGACACCAATGGTTACATTTAATGATTTGACTTTAGGAATTTTTTTTAGGCAGGATATTATTACGCGTCAAAATCTGTTTATAGTAAAACCGAATGAGTGCCGCGAAAAAAAAAATATTCTCTTTATTAATTCCAACGGGAGAATTTGTCTTTCTATGAAATGTTCCAAGAGAAGACTAAATTAGCTCAGGAGTCAGCCGAGTGCAGCGCCACAAAGTGAGCTAGAGCAAAGTGACGTATGACCCGCTCAAGACGAAATAGAGCGGCGGATGAATGAAGCAATGACCATATCGCTGAGCCAAGCTACTTCTAAAGAAAAGACATCTATTGAACTCTATGGGGTTTTTTTTTTTTTTGTGTGTTTTTGTATTTTTTTTTTTTTTTGTTGGTCTTTTTTTTCTTTCCAACGGAAAATACGCACGCCATTTAATATTTTATTGCTATTACACCATAGTAAAATTGGATTTTCCCACAAATCAAAGGAGTAAAATTAGAAAACCTGAGCATGGATATTAAAGAAAAGAAGGCTCGGAGAACCAGATGAGTTCAGAGAAAATGTGCAAAAGGATTTACGCTAAATGTTTCTAGATATGCAAATTGTATTTTATATCTTTTGACCTTATCTTATCTTATCTTCTTATTAAAGGCTGAATAAAGGAATTATTCTAACAATGCCTTATCCAATGCCATTTATCTATTCGACCAGGTTCTTCATCAAGTGTCTGATGGAAGTCTGGGAGGTCGAGCTGGGGGAAGAGTTCATTGCAGAGGTCAAGGACAGCTGGACCAAAGTCTTTGACTACATCATCAAGTAATGTTTAATAATCTCATTGTACTGTTAGAAATATGTGACACGGCGTGTCAATATGGTATTTTGGCGAGATGAACCACATTAAAAAAACAACTGAGTTAAAGGACAAAATCATTAGAATTAAGACTTAAAAGACTTTTGCAGTCAAAATACAAACAAACTAAAAAACAAACAAACAAACAAACAAACAAAACAAAAAACAAACAACAAAAAAATACATTTATTCCACCCAATGTATTATTATTATTATTATTATTATTATTATTATTATTATTTTATTTATTATTATTATTATTAAATCATCATCAATCATTATCATATCTCATATTAAATCATTATTATTATTATTATTATTATTATTATTATTATTATTATTTATATATTAGTTATTATTATATTTATAATACGACACATGACGTAATGATTATTGATGTGATGATGTGATATGATGACAACGTCGACGACGACGCGAACGATGATGTGATGATACGACGACGACAGTCGACACAATGATGCTGCTGATGGTTATGATGATGTATATATTGATGATATGATGATTGATGATGATGATGAGATGATGATGATGATTATAAAATGATGATTATGATAGCGTTGTCTGATTAGTGAAGAGTTGATGGCGATACTGTTTAACAATGAGTTGATGATTAAATAATTCTCTGTCTTTTGTATTTTCAAATTATCTTTTACAGGTGCATGTCTCATGGATACCACATTTGTCTCAATGACCAAATTGACCACACCATGACAGAGGAAGCGTTCCATAAAATAGCTAAGACATAGTCAGCCCCAATCAACAACTTCCGGCTTGTGACATGAAAGATAACTTTTTTAAAACGTGCTCGACGGTGTGTGCTACACACCCAAGACAAAGAATTACGAGAAAGCACAAGAAAGCTCGAGAAAGCTAAAATATTGATTTCATACATCGGAAAAGACACGAACGTATTCATATCCCGTCATCATAGCTGGTTACGTGTCTATTCTGATGATAAAGGAACCAATTTGGTGATTCAGGCGCATGGACTCGATATTACAAGCGAAAAAAACCCCCAAAAAACAACAACAAAAACCATTTTGATCATTTGGTCAACTGGACCCTGACGACTTTGGCAGCCAATTTTCCAAAATGGCCGTCATGTCATTAACTAATTTATTATAATCCATGTGCTTTAGGGACTGTCCAACATAATGTAGATAATGTGTGCTAGGCTACGAGTCTCACAACATTGCCATCCGGAAGTATAACGGACCAACACATAAAACGATGTGGAACTCTCTCAAGTTCACCCTCAGTGAAAATCGAACAAATTTGTTCGATTTTCCATGCATATGAACTCGAGAGAGTTAAACGTTTATAGTCTGGTAAATACAGTTTAGTGAGAATTACTCATAAACGCGGATGGCAAAGCAAAAAAAAAAAAAAAAAAAAAAAAAAAAAAAAAAAAAACAAAAAAAAAAAAAAAAAAAAAAAAAAAAAAAAAAAAAAAAAAACAATTACAAAGCCCGGAGTGACGTCAGCTTCGATCTATCTATATATGTTATGTTTATTGTTCAGCAATTATACTGTGATATAACATAATGAATGTGCGTTTCGAGCGTTACCTTTATAATGAGTCTTGTGATGTTACACAGACACGAATGAATACAACGACTAATGATGCATTTTAATTGGGGGAATGAGCTGTACAACCGCTTCCCATTGTGCTAAATTGTCGTGGAACATAAAGGATTTGAGGGCAAAAAAAAACTTGGTTTAATAAAAACATTATTAAGCTGCTGCTACAGGTCTACGTCATAAGGATGAACAATGTCTCAAATAGAAAAGGAAAGAAGAAAAGAAATAAAGAAAGAAAGATAGAAAGAAAGAACAAAATGTAAGCGCCGTCTCCAAAGTGTACGATTAAATCGGACACCGAAAAATTATAGAATTAAAGTGATAAAAAAAAACTTGAGAAGAAGAAAAGGAGAAAGAAGAGGAGGGGAAGAAGAAGAAGAAGAAGAAGAAGAAGAAGAAGAAGAAGAAGGAGGAGGAGGAGGAGGAGGAGGAAGAGGAGGAGGAGGAGGAGGAGGAGGAGGAGAAGAAGAAGAAGAAGAAGAAGAAGAAGAAGAAGAAGAAGAAGAAGAAGAAGAAGAAGGAGAAGGAGAAGAAGAAGAAGAAGAAGAAGAAGAAGAAGAAGAAGAAGAAGAAGAAGAAGACTGCAATGTCGAACCAAAAGAACCGTCTTTTGTTCAAATTCTCCAAGAAATAAGACAAAAACAATAATAATACACGTTAGATAATCCCTCCAACGCATTATCAATCTGATCTGATAAAGACTTGACAATTCTGTCACAACAATTTGCTCATCCAAATAGTAATCTAGCTTTGTATTTATCCCGACTCAGACTAGTAAAACCAAAAGGGTAGGTATTTTGCCTAAATGACCCCAGTGGTAACAATTCAATTACAATCATTACTTGATTTGAGTTTAGCCGGAAGCCTGTATTGGGGAAAGTTGATAATATTTCAGTTATTAAAACTTTCTGATTCTTGTCATTTAAACCCATTTTCTCTTTATATGGGCCATTGCGACATTTTAGCAGACTGACATGATGAGTCATGTATTATGCACGGGTTAACCCTCTCCTTACCAACTATAGGGAAATCGTCACAATCGTTACGATGCAACCACCATTTTTCTTATTCAAATTTCTCTTGCACATCATAAAATTTAAAGAAAATGAACAGTGTGTTGTAGAGCATGTTTTGCTAAAGAAATTATGTATGGCAAGAAATTACTGCTATTGTGTTTGAGTGATAAAAAGTATATTTTTGTGTTAGTTGGGCGTGAAGTTTTGGGGACAATCCTGAAAAGGGCTGGTAAGGAGAGAGTTAAAGGTCAAGAGATTTGGTTACATTTTATACGTGTTTCAATAGAGAACTATAGGGTGGAGTCACGTTTTCCTCGATTCCGTTCTATACAGTTTTCAACGGAATAAAATTTTATTTTTCATATCTGAATCAGTAGGCTTCTACAGTCGTGACGTCACTTCCTTCGTAATGACGCTTAGTAACATAGTAACTGGTTCTAAACTATCGGAACAATGGCGGACGCCCTTATGAAATCCTTCTCCGACGAGCTTAAAAGTGTATCCAGAGGAGAAACACATTATAACTCTGATCATGTTTTGACTTTTATACATTCTGATCACATGACATGTGAAAAAATTCTAGCCAGTATGAAGAGTAAAAAGGAACCGATTTTCTTTGTTTAGAATCAAGCTGCTTGTTGCTGAGCGGACGTGACATTAAACTATTGAATCCAATTTCTCCTCATAAAATGACTGATTCAGTCAAACCGAACATTACTGTTGATGTTGCATACCAGACCCCCCCCCCCCGCCCCCCCCCCACCCACTCACCCCATCCCCCAAGGACAATTGTGCTTTCTTCCCGATAGTCTGCAGCGCATCTTTAAACACTTTTTCTAACAACAAAATGACATCTGCATGAAGAACTTCATTTGAAACAATTTTTTTCTCTGGAGACAATTTTAACTTTATATTTATTAAGTACGTATTGTTGAAAACGGAGTCTGGAACATTTAAAACAATTCTATACTCCGGAGACACTTTTGGGTCTAGATTGAAGTATTGTTTAAACAGGAGTCTAGAACATTTAAAACAATTCTATACTCCGGAGACACTTTTGGGTTCAGATTGACGTATTGTTGAAACAGGAGTCTAGAACATTTTAAACAATTCTATACTTCGGAGATACTATTGGGTTCAGATTGACGTATTGTTGAAACAGGAGTCTAGAACATATGAAACAATTCTATAGTCCGTAGATACTTATGAGTTCAGATTGAAGTATTGTTGAAACAGGAGTCTAGAACATTTTAAACAATTCTATACTTCGGAGACACTTTTGGATTCAGATTGAAGTAACAGGAGTGTAGAACATTTTAAACAGGTATATTCTTTGGAGAAGCTTATGGGTTCAGATTGAAGTATTGTCGAAACATGATACCAGAGCGTTTAAGACAATTTATACTCTGGAGACAATTTTGAGTTCACATTGAAATATTGTTGGAAAATGAGTCTAAAACCGGAAACGAGGCAGATGTGACGTCACAACTATTGTTCTCTATATATTTGTCTCAAGGTGTTAATGTGTCGGAGTAAACAGGATACACACATGACCTTTGATATTTAAATTAATAATTTCTATTTGAATTGAAATTCCCCATTAACCCCCTCCTTACCACCCATAGGAAAATCGTCACATTCATTATGATGCAGCCAACATTTTTCTCTTTCTAATTCTTTTGTACATTATAATATTTGAACAAAAATTAAACACTGTGTTGAAGAGCTCGTTTAGCAGGAAAAATATATATATAGCAAGAACTAAAAGCTTTTGTGTTTGAGTGGAATAAATCTATTTTTATATAAGTTGGGTGTGAGGTTTGGGAACAATCCGGAAAAAGGCCGGAAAGGAGAGAGTTAATGAGATTGAATGTCCTTTATCAAACTACTCAACTCTCAAATTTTATTTTCGCTATTTACTTCACTGTTTTTAATTTATCTCACCACGGCGTATCCCCGTTTTAAGATGATTGATCATTTATTGTTGGATTCAAAGACTTGTGATCTCAAACGTATGCACTTATGCTGTTAAGTATAAATGTTTAGAGGATTCGCATTCATCACAGTGCATCACGACTACTGATGTGTCAAGTTGCAAGTATATTCTATGCACAAATCAGTGCCTACACAACACAAAGACTAAAAACAACATTTACGTGACTTGAATTGAATCGATTATAATTCATATCCCCCCCCTCCTCTCCCCACAAAAGGTCGTATTGACTCTTGTTGTATTTTGAATAATGGCATAAAAATATTTTCAACGAATTACATTGACTTCTTCTCTCCCATCACTCACTTGATATTAACCTCATATGTGTTTTATATCCATTCAAATATAGTGTAATATAGGACTGTGATGGGATTATAGTGTGATAGGACTGTGATGGGATTATAGTGTGATGGGGCTATAGTGATGTTTGATTATGGTCTACTAGGGCTATAGGGTGAAAGGATTATAGTGTGATAGGACTGTGATAGGTTTATAGTGTGATAGGACAGTAGTTACGTTTGATTATAGTCTACTAATACAAGAGGGTGAAAGCATTATAGTATGAAAGGACTGTGATAGGATTATAATGTGATAAGACTTCTTCGTTATATTTGACTATAGGCTACTAGGACTATAGGGTGAAAGGATTATAGTGTAATAGGACTGTGATGGGATTATAGTGTGATGGGGCTATAGCGATGTTTGATTATAGTCTACTAGGACTACAGAGTGAAAGGATTATAGTGTGATAGGACTATGATAGGATTAAAGTGTGACAGGACTTTAGTTATATTTGACTATAGTCTACGAGGGCAATAGGGTGATAGGATTATAGTGTGGTAGGACTGTAGTGATGTTTGACTACAGCCATACTAGGACCATATGGTGAAAGGATTATAGTGTGAAAGGACTATTGTCTGATAGGACTATAGTGTGACCGGATTATACTGCGATAGGATTATAGTGTGATAGGACCCTCCCAAGGTTATTTGAGGAACGTCAAACGTAGAGGTATTTAAAGCAAAATCATTAAAAACGTTATATTTAAGTCTCTAAAATGTTTCACATTATTTTGATCAGCGATGGTTTCTTATCTTTACAGTAATAAATAGGAGTGTTTCTTACTCTCTCTCTCTGTGTGTGTGTGTGTGTGTGTGTGTGTGTGTGTGTGCCATCTAGAATTCCATTAATTGTAACTGTGAAGCATCAACTAGACATGGTTATGCGCCACACAAATGCTTACTATTATAATTATTTTAACCTGTACCCACTTTTCTTATTTTCCACTATAAAATGGATTTGGATATGAAGGTCATCCCGACATAAAAGCGTATGGAGACGATAGGTAACATATTCTCGTTACAAAAACTCATTTTTTCACGGATATGTGACACGTCTTCCCAGTTCGGTGTTAGGTCGTGATGAATACAATGGCGAAAAAGTGAAACTGAATTTAAATATTTGAGGATTTATATAGTGCAATATCAACTAAACGTTCTCAAATCGTTTTACAAGGGGACCCTGACCAACAACAATACTTAACATGTAGGACGAAACATGCCGCCTGATAGGCGATAATACATTTTTTTTCGGACAGAAACAACGCTTTTAACGGCCAGGTACTCATTTTACACCTGAATATGGTGCGAGAATGTGAATAAAGAGCCTTTTCCAAAGACTCAACTATGTGTCGCTCAAAGCAGGACTCGAGCCATGGATCTTCCGATTCGATGGCCAGTGTCATACCACGAGACCACAAAGCCACACAAGAGACCAGACATTTTAATTTTCAGCTTCGTTAGAATTGATGTAATGAAACATTGTGAAGAGAAGTGAGCATGGGACATCTATGAACATGAGGAGAGTGTGCCAAAAGATAGACGTATATGAGGGAAATTGGCTTGAATCACGTAGAGTGCTCGACAGTTTCTTTGGAGCTCGAATTAATTAGTATTCTCACCTCATTTAGATTCTCCTCCTACAACGCTGTTACCTCCATCCGCTGAAATATCTATGGATTTTTCAGGGACTCCCTGAAGAATCCATCTAATACCCGCGGACGAAGGAAACAGCTTTATGAGGAATAAAACCAAATGAGGTGAGAATAAATAAATTATATATATATATATATATATATATATATATATATATATATATATACTTTAGATCAAATTGAAGTTATTATGTATAGACAAACGGTATAATTATATGTTGTTTGACTTTTCCATGTTTTTAAATATTTTTACCTCGTGAAATACACAAATATCTCGAATGTTTGTTTTTGTGATGCACGATTGCAACATCAATACTCTCGTACTCTGAAAAAAACTCGTTTTTAGAATTTTGGCCAGAATACTCACACTTCATGTATCCATCTATTAAGATGATCCTCTACCAACGTGTCAAAGCTCTCAAACCTGGGACTTCAGTAAAGACCTCTTTGATGTTCCAGGTTTTAGAGTTTAGGACTAGTTGAGGGTTCATTTTAATCAATGGATATTTGAAAGGCGAATTTTATGGCCAAATTTTTTTTAAAGTGTTTTTTTTTTCTTCAGAGTGAGACAGAATAATTGCTCTCAAGTCAATATCCTTTAAAAGTTTTCTTTAAATAACTTGATGAATAAAATCAATAAAAAGATAAGAAAAAATGTATAATATAATAGTTGTTTGCGGTTATGAATGTTTCTTGTTATTGATGTTGTTGTTGTTGTTGTTGTTGTCATCATCGCTTTTATTGTTATTATTGTTATTGTTATTTCTATAATCATTATTGTTATTACGTAATAAAATTATTATCATTATTATCAACATGATCTTCATCATCATCATCATCATCATCATCATCATCATCATCATCATCATCATCATCATCATCATCATCATTATTATATATTTATTATTATTATTATTATTATTATTATTATTATTATTATTATTATTATTATTATTATTATTATTATTATATTATTATTATTATTATTATTATTATTATTAATTATTATTATTAATATTGTCATTATTACTGCTACAAATGTGGGACTAAAACGACTTGCATATGGCATTCACCTTGGATCGGAGAGCCCAGAGTTCGAGTCCTGATTTATTTGGCGCATAATGAGTTCTTGGAAAAGACATTTGACTCACATGCTCTCAAAGTACTCAAGTGTAAAATGAGTACTTCGCTGTTGTCTCTGTGACGAAAAAGTTCTACAACCATTACCATATATTGACAAAATACGTTTTAGCTACTCTCGTTGCCATTAATTTTAAGAATTTTGATGATACAAGTATTTGACAACTCTTTGACTACTTATACATTATTTACCTGTGCATTGCAATAGACACCTAGATAACCACTCCTCTCTGACAGTCGTCACAATTTAATCAATGACAGTGATTGGTAAACATAGTGAATTATATACTATCGCTGGTATTTGTCTGAGGTAAATACCTACTGTTCTACCGCTTGATCAATATAATCAACACAGAAAACTAGATATGTGTAAATTTAAACGGTAACAATATAATCGAAAAAAATCGTGTGATAACTCGTCACCCATTTGGCGATATAAATAACAATAATAAGGATCAGAGAGAGGTCGATTTCATTCACGTTGTTGTTTATAAACAACCAACCATGTTTGTCCGAGTATGTGTGAAGGTGTGTCACAAATTCCATGTTTTGATTGGTCAAAAATCTACTGGTTACTTCACGAGTATGACCGTCTGGAGTTTGACAGAGAAGCATACACAGAGGTTTACTCAAGGATAGAGACACAAGGTAAGCGCGTCGGATTCTCGTCATGAAAATTAACGGGCATTCAAAGGAGGTAAGTGTCTCGGCAGTTCAGTTGGGAGATCAATCGCTTCACAAGCTTAGTGACCTGGATCGATCCCGAGTAATCTTATTAAAATAATGATCTTTTACATAGCGCAATATCCACTAAACGTGCTCAAAGCGCTTTTTACGCGGTCTCTGGCCAACAGCAACACTTGACATGTAGGACGGACATGATGCCTGTTAGGCGATACAACGCTGTTAACGGATAGGTACTTATTTGCACCTCAGTACGGTGAGAGAATGTGAGTAAAGAGCCTTTTCCAAGGACTCAACTATGCGCCGAGCGAGGCTCGAACCCAGGACCTCCCGATCCGAAAGCGAGTGTCATACCACAAGACCACATAGCCGAGTTTGATAGAGAAGCATTCACAGAGGTTTACATAAGGACAGAGACACTGTAATCGAGTCGGATTCTCATGAAAATTAATGGGCATTCAAAGGAGGTGAGTGTCTCGGCAGTTCAGTTGGAAGAGCAACCGCTTCACGAGCTTAGGGACCTGGATCGATCCCGAGTAATCTTGAAATTTTCTTCTCTGAACCTGCCCTCCTCCCCACTCCCTTCTCACTCTACCCAGCAGTGAATGGGTAGCTAGCTCTGTTAGATCAGGTGGAAAATACTTTGCGATGGAGTAACGTGCTACGCAAACTCCGTTTCACGCTACAGAACTCGGGATAAACTCCAACTCTACGGGCCTATTTGCTCGGAAGGAATATATTTATTTTTAATAAAAGAGGAACAATAATTTTGAGCAGACAGAAAATTCTGTTTGTTGCCAAGCTTACATTATATAGCCCTCTTGTATGGCTATGTGGTCTCGTGGATTGACAATCGCTCTCAGATCGGAAGATCCTGGGTTCGAGCCTCGCTCGGCGCATAGTGATCCCTTGGAAAAAGGCTCGGCTCTTCACTCACATTCTCTCGAAATAATCTCAGATGTAAAACGAGTACCAGGCCGTTAACAGCGTTGTTCTGTCCGAAAAAAAAATGTAATATCGCCCTACATGTTAAGTGTTGCTGTTGGCCTGGGACCCCCTGTAAAGCGATTTGAGACTTCGAGTGGATATTGCGTGATATAAAAACTTTTTAAAATTTAACAATTGATTGTTTGTGTTCTTTGACCAGAAACAGTAGACGATGGTTGTCTAACGGTCAAAGAACAAACAAACAAAAAATATATTCGAAAGTATAGTGGAGACAAAAGTTATTCTGCTGGCAATGTAACTGATTGAAATAATGCGATTCATCAGAACACACTTTCTCTTTGTTGTTTGTTTGTTTGCTTGATTTTTTTTAAATTATTTTTTTAAATTGTTGTTTTCTTTTTTTTTTTTTTTTTTTTTTTGGGGGGGGGGGGTTAATTTGTTTGAGTTTCAATGAAACTTTTATTGGCCTAAATGGAAATAATTGTAGTCTAACAGTCGAAAGTCAATATCACGTGATTTGATTCATCGTGACAAAAGTAAGTTAAAATATGAAAAAGACCGAAATACTATCTATACCTGATGTGTTGCTAATTTCCTCTTTGGAAATCTTTTGCGTTTAAGGTATGAAGGCGGGTATTTTACATGACATCATGTACTAGAGAGCGTGATGTTACAAGCACAAAACAACCGAATTAGTCACCGTGTTTCCCCTTTGATTTACTTTGTCTTTGGTGCTTTTAACTTCAGGTCTACAAGTTCTCCCTCCTCTATCATCTGTCCTCTCTCTCTCTCTCTCTCTCTCTCTCTCTCTCTCCCTCTCTCTCTCTCTCTCTCTCTCTCTCTTTTTTTATCGGCTCTAAAGTAACCTAAATGTGTCGCAAGTGTCATAAAATACCTGAAAACAAAAAAACAAAAAAACAAAAAAAAAAAAAAAAGAAAAAACAAACCATGCGAGGAGTCTGAGATATAAGTAAAACAAATAGGAGGAGTAAAAGATAAATCATCAGTAGATCAGAGGGCAATGCACTTGTCACATTAAACGAGGGATTCCGTAACAACCGTAACTTGGCTCTATATCATATTAGTAAATAAAAACTTCAACTAGATTCATAGTTTGTAAAGTCACATTTGGGATAATTTGAGCCAGAGAAATGCTACCGGCAAACCGACACAAAAATCTCACTCTCATTCATCGTCCGTTTTGATCACGTCACTGGGTACGATCGTATCTTGAAGCCTGAAGAAGGCAGGTAATCGCGGCAGCGGGATGCGATTCTACTGTGTGTTTAGAATTCTCACTGATGAAAGGCGAGGAGGACGAGGGGTGGTTGGTGGACGTGAGTGCGCTGCTTTAATACAGCTGGGTGTGGCAGGTATTGTTTCGTAGCGCGCGTGTGTGTATGTATGTATGTATGTATGTATGTATGTATGTATGTATGTATGTATGTATGTATGTATGTATGTATGTATGTATGTATGTATGTATGTATGTATGTATGTATGTATGTATGTATGTATGTATGTATGTATGTATGTATGTATGTATGTATGTATGTATGTATGTATGTTATGGATGGATGGATGGATGTATATATGCATCTATGTGAAATATTATATGAGATGAGAGGATGCGTAGGTAAGAAACATCGTCAATTAGTGTGCTTGGATTAAGTAAAACGTTCCAGTAAGACATAATATTGTATATGAAATCTCGAATGAGTACGTTTAAAGGCCTGACATTCCACTTAATCGGTGTCGCTACCTGTTATTTACAAAGTAGAAGGCCGTCGATATTTTTGATGCGACTAATCGTGTCAAAATGGTAATATTTCGGAATGAAACTTAATGCCTAAATTCAGTTTTAATCTTAAAGCATAAAACACATTTTAGCAGGTGAATGAAATCTGTTGGTCTGAGAGTTTTTCCATTACAACAATAATCCCTAATGAGGTGGGTTATTAGTAGTGCCGCGCTGAGGACCGGTCCAAGGGACCGGTCCCACGGTCTTTTAGCTGTGAACCGAGGATCGGTCCGATAGGGAAGACCGGCGGCGGTCCTCACTTCTTATCACCTTTCCACGGTCTCGCGCCATACTAGGCTACTTCCCCAGCGATTCGTTGCCTCGGTTGCCTATCTTCCACCAATCACCACCCATCCCACTTAATTAATCGCACCCACCCCCCTTTGCCATACACTAAACGACACAGACGACCATACAGGCAGACGACCACCAACCTCCACTCCGCAAACCGCCCTTTCGTGTGTGAGATGGGGGGAACAGGAGGCGCACGCCTTGGACGATTCCATTATACGGGGTAAATTTCAAAATTTACTACTCCATAATGATCGCAATGACAATGATCTATGGTGAAGGCATGACCCCTCTTCTCTAATGGGTTATTGTTTGAAATGTATGTGACTGCTAAAGATGTGTGTGTTTGTGTGTGTGTGTGTGTGTGTGTGTGTCGAACCTAGCAAGTAGCAAATCCGATTTTTTGTTTTCTTTTGTCCATCTCTTGTCACCACTCCTTTCTATCGCAGTGTTGTCATTTAAAATAATACAATAATATTAAAATTTCGTTTGGTGTTTTACTAATCAAATAATATGAGTTTCATTAGTTTCTTCCTTCCAAAAAACCCAGTTATAACGTCTGAATTTTAAAAAAGTCCAATAGAATATTTGGGGACCCCGATAGCTCAGTTGATAGAGCACTCTCTTTATACGCAAAGGGCCAGAGATCGATCCCGGGTGCAGTCGAGTTTTTTCTGAATCCCTGTCTACTCAGCAATGAATGGGTAGCTGAGTTTGTTAGATCTGGCGAAAAGTCACCATCGACCCCTCTTATTACCTCATCCACCCCCTCTTATTATAACTTCACGTCTCTCTCTTACTCTTCAATGCTCGCTGCCCTCTAATGTGTGTGTGTGTGGGGGGGGGGGGGGAAGGGGGGGGGGGGGGTAGGAGTTGCGTGTGTGTATCAACGCCACGAACAACTCGATCAACGCCTTGGGCGATGCCATTATCTCCGTTAATGGGGATAAATTTCAAATTTTATTAAATTATCGAAGTAACAATGAAGTACGGTGAGCAAATAAAGAAGGCATCACCCCTCTTCTCTAATTAGGTTACAATTTGAAATGAGTGTGACTACTCCGTGTGTTTTACTCCTGTAGACCACGGTTTTCATCGTGTAGCGGTCTTTAACGGTTCAAGAATGAACGATCCCACGGTCTCAAAGGTCAAACCGGTTCGAATTTCCAACAGTCTCTCAGGAATGTTCAATGTCGAAAAGGACCGGTCCTTGCGGTCTTCATTTCCCAAGGACCCTAGGACCGTGGTCCTTAAGCTTGCGAAGGACCGCCCCGCACTAGTTATTAGACCTGCGAATAATTATACGTCGCCTCAATCTATTAAATTGGTGTCAGATTTAAGCAAACTCAAGGGAGAAGCTGAAGAGTATGACGAAATCCGATGTTCATGGGAGGTAACCAAAACATATCAGGTTCTTCTAGTAGTATTACCTGTATTATTTCCCTTTATAGCGACCCCGCTTGTTGGGACAGTGGAATGCTTTCCATGCATTTTGGGAGTAGCTTGATTTCATTTTTTTTTTTTTTTAATGTTTGATTATTTCTTTTTATCTTTATTTTTATTTGTTTGTTTTTAAAATATATTTTTAACAGATTTTTTTTTCAAAGCAACCTATACAACCAATCATAAATAGATAATCAGTTTACACCTTTGGCTACTCATTCCTTTCATTATGCAAAAATCCCCTTTCACTCACGCCACACGCCTGTACATCGTTAGTTACGATGGATTTACATTCACAAACACACACACACACACACAAACACACACACACACACACACACACACAAGGGAACCATTGATAAGCACGCCCGCAGGCAAAACAACTAGTCATAGACCTCTTCTCAGAGTAAAAATAAGCCCGTCCTTTCTGAAACAAGATCTTGGAATGACATTGGATGGACGTCCTTATGTTTTCCTATCAGCATGAAACTTCACGAAGTAGAGAGGTTCTACATTGACGGATATACTGAAATAATAATTGTTGACAATTTTCGTCCATCAATTACATCATGAGATTTCACGAAGAAGAGAGGTTCTATATTGACGAAAATAACGAAATAATAATTGTTGACAATTTTCATCCATCAATTACATCATGAGATTTCACGAAGAAGAGAGGTTCTACATTGACGAAAATAACGAAATAATAATTGTTGACAATTTTCATCCATCAATTACATCATGAGATTTCACGAAGAAGAGAGGTTCTATATTGACGGATATAACGAAATAATAATTGTTGACAATTTTCATCCATCAATTACATCATGAGATTGCACGAAGAAGAGAGGTTTTATATTGACGGATATAACGAAATAATAATTGTTGACAATTTTCGTCCATCAATTACATCATGAGATTTCACGAAGAAGAGAGGTTCTATATTGACGAAAATAACGAAATAATAATTGTTGACAATTTTTATCCATCAATTACATCATGAGATTGCACGAAGAAGAGAGGTTCTATATTGACGGATATAACGAAATAATAATTGTTGACAATTTTCATCCATCAATTATATCATGAGATTGCACGAAGAAGAGAGGTTCTATATTGACGGATATAACGAAATAATAATTGTTGACAATTTTCGTCCATCAATTACATCATGAGATTGCACGAAGAAGAGAGGTTCTATACTGACGGATATAACGAAATAATAATTGTTGACAATTTTCGTCCATCAATTACATCATGAGATTGCACGAAGAAGAGAGGTTCTATATTGACGGATATAACGAAATAATAATTGTTGACAATTTTCATCCATCAATTACATCATGAGATTGCACGAAGAAGAGAGGTTCTATATTGACGGATATAACGAAATAATAATTGTTGACAATTTTCATCCATCATGAGACTGCATGGAGTAGTGGGGTTCTTCACTGACGTATATAACGAAATAGTTGTTTACAGCTGTCATCCATCAATTACATCATGAGATTGCATGGAGTAGTGGGGTTCTACACAGATAATTTCCCTCCTCCCCCTCCCCCTCCCCCTTGGTATTGTTTTTTTTTTTTACGAAACCCAGAGTCACGGGTTCACTCCCCACTGGTGTACACTTCCCTGAATCTCAGGTTCACTCCCCACTTATGCCTACTTTCCATAACTTTGTAGGATATTGCAAGGTTTCTTTGGGTTTCGTAAAAAAGTAATTGCTTTTATATAAATCTCAGGTTCACTCCCCACTGTTGCCTACTTCCCTTAACTTTGTAGGAAAGAGAGGAAGAGAGAGAGAGAGAGAGAGAGAGAGAGAGAGAGAGAGAAAGAAAGAGAGAGAGAGAGAGAGAGAGAGAGAGAGAGAGAGAGAATAAGTAGGAGTGAAATATCTGTTCAATCTTACAGTTATCGTTTAACGTTATAACAAGTGTAACTAAATGACAAATTGCCATATTTATGGACAATAAAGATCTATTATTATTATTATTATTATTATTATATTGCCAGGTTTCGTCGGGTTTCTTAAAAAAGGAATTGCTTTTATATGGAATTCGCTTAAACCCGCCGAAACCATAGTCTCAGGTTCACTCCCCACTGGTGTACACTTCCCTGAATCTCAGGTTCACTCCCCACTTTTGCCTAGTTCCCATAACTTTGTAGGATATTGCCAGGTTTCGTAAAAAAGTAATTGCTTTTACATGAAACTCGCTGAATCCCGCCGAAGACCATAGTCTCAGGTTCACTCCCCACTGGTGTACACTTCCCTGAATCTCAGGCTCACTCCCAACTGTTTGCCTACTTTCCATAACTTTGCCGCATATTGACGGGTTTCGGCGGGTTTCGTAAAAAAAAAGTAATTACTTTTTTTTTTTTAAAGAAACCCACCGAAACTCAGTCGCAGGTTCACTCCCCACTGGTGTACACTTCCCTGAGTCTCAGATTCATTCGCCACAGCTGCCTACTTCCCATAACTTTGTCGGGTTTCGGTGGGTTTCGGAAAAAAACACCATATAATATACTGAATAGTGCAAAACCACTATTCAGTATCAGTTACTATTCAGTATCAGATACTGAGTAGTGCTAGCCTAACGAAATAGTTGTTTACAACTATCATCATGAGATTGCATGGAATTGAGGGGTTCTTCACTGACGGATATAACGAAATAGTTGTTGGCAGCTGTCATCCTTCAATTCTTCAACTTCCATCCGTAAAAGGAATCGAATGTTCACCTCTCTTGACCATCCCTTCTGATTCCGTTTTATAATAAGGAAATAGTTCCCTGGAATTGGGAAAAATAAAAGAGAAAAAAAATAACATAAAATAAACATTTTGTTCCTATTTTTCTTCTGCGTCTTCTTCTTCTTGAATTGGGACAGAAATTGAGACATCACCCCCCCCCCCTCCTCCACTCCCGTGCCATGATACTCTACTCGTTTCATTTTCAGCTTTCAAGTGTGTCAAAAAAATGCAAATTTATGGAGCAGGCACTGGTGTAAGATAAAGATCTGAAAATTACCTATTGATATCTTGACTTTGGAAATGACACAAAGAAGGGATTATGATTGAACATCGCCATGTTGTCTGTTACTGTTTACAGCTCATCTGCCGTGTTAAACAACAAAAAAATATCTTTGTGAAATAATTTTACAATTACTTTGAATTTAATTCTTTTAGTCCTGAAAACATGCCAAAACTGAGCGTCGAAAAGAAAGACCGTTTACTTTGCCATATTCATCCTAAACGGCCAGTATCTAGCTGGGTTTGTACATATTTTCAATGTTAGAGCTACCCGTTATTCCATTATCGCAAAGCTCAACTACAAAAAGGCATGTAAGGGATCAAAGGCGGACATATCAACTCTAAGTAACAACAGCCAATGATGATCTAACATTTGCTCAACACGAAACCAACCCTTCTCTTATACCTCTGACATCGCTGTGCAAAACACACAATATTCCAAGATGGACACTGTTAGGAAGATATGCAGCTGCTGGACTCTAAGCGAGAAGGCCTTCTCTGAAACAAAAACTAAATGAGAATAAGAGATTGGTCCTTGAGTGGCAAGCTGTAAATCCAGACCCCAATCTTGTTGAACAATTCTGAGATCTTCTCAAAACACCAAGGGAACAGCAGTCAGGCAAGGAATGCCTACGCGCTTTGGAAATTGCTGATGCAGAATGGAATGCGTCACAGCAAATGACATGAATCCCTAGATAAACTATATGGGGAGACCTGTACCATCAGTGAGTGAAAATTGTGATGGCCATACGCGGCACTGACTTTGTTGCGTTGAATTCTTCCTGTTTTTCTGAAGCAGTGCAACCCAACAGGTGTTCTTTGAGTCGTAGTTATTTCTAGGATTATGCATGTATGCTGATGAAATTTGTCTCTCTAATGTTTAAGACATTCCTTATTTCTATGATATAACTTTTGTCCAGTTTCGTCTCTTAAGACTCAAATGAATGGGAGCGATCTATATTCATGTTTTCGACCAACCGAGTCATCAATCACGTGATTTGTTGCTGTCCAACGATTGGACTTTTCAGAACAAATATAAACATGCTGCTTTGTTTATGAAAGTTGGAAACATACCCATGTGTCAAGCTGAACACAATGATCAATCGTAATGTTAGATAGTTCAAAATCTGTGAACCCTTTTCACTATGTAGGTCACTTTGAGCGCATTTTGCAATGTGACCAATGACCTCGAGCACATGGAAAGTTAATATAGATCATGCCCATTGACTCAAAATAAATGTCAAGTTACTTTTGCACATGTGTAAAAAAAATTATGAGCAAAACAATCTTTACAAACAGCATTAAGTTCTTTTAAATTTATTCAAGTTTTTTTTTTTTTTCAAATTTTGTGTTTTATAAAACAAAGCCGAAAAAGGAAAATGTTGTTTGCATCGTAACGAATGTGATGATGATTTTGCTACAGTTGGCAGGGAAAGGGTTAAAGAAGTCTTTCCTTGTACACACCGTCCACCATCACGCCACCATCATATCACCATCACGCCAACACAATCAAGATCTCAACTATTGATTTTGTATCAGAGTTTCGTGAATTTATCTCTGCTCACGCTAATAATAACAAGCATTATCATTTTATGGATGATGTTAACATTGATTTTTTCAGCAACATGGCCGAGTCTAACGTGATTTCGGAGAGCTCATTGAAACCAACAATCTTGTTCAACACCTAAGTAGTCCTTTAACTAACTATAGCCACTATAGATAAATCACGTGATCAAGGATAGTGAGCATTCTCTCTTTTAACATGTCTGAGAAAACTCGTATTTAAACATTTGGCCAGAAAACTCGTCCATCAAATATCGATTGATTTAAACAACTCATCTTGGTAAAAGCTCTCAAACCTGGGAATTCAAGGAAGGCCTCGCGAAGCCCTAGGTTAGAGAGGCTTTTTTGGACAAAATGAGGATCATTTAAGTCGATCGATATGTGAAGGACGAGTTTTCTGGCCAAATTTTAAGCACGTGTTTTTCCAGAGTACGACAGTTAATTGGTTAAGATAGACAATCTGCCCATTTCCTAATTTTCTGTATTTTATTTCCACTGAAACACAAAGTAAGGACACATGTATAGCATCTCGTAGTAGAAAGAATGTAGAGATTCAAATATCTGAAACAGAAACAGTGTTTACTTCCCTTGGATACAGGTTGTTGTTGTTATCATATCATAATCATTTTTAAAAAAAACAAGATTATTAAATAGCGCAATATTCACTGGACGTGCTCAACGCGATTGTTAAGGGGTCCCTAGCTAAAATCAACACTGAACATGTAAAACGAGACATATTACATTTTTCCCGACAGAGACAACGATGTTAACGGTCAGGTACTCATTTTACACTTTGTTAAGGTAAGAGAATGTGAGTACTCATGTGTTCAATGGGTACCTGGCCTTTAACAGCTTTGTCTTTGTCGGAAAACATTGTGGCAATGTCTAACAGGAGTCATGTCTCGTCTTACATGTTAAGTGTTGCTGTTAGCAAAGACCGCTTTGAGCACGTTTAGTGGATATTGCGCGATATAAATGCTCATGTTTCTTGTTCCTTCTCCTCAATAAGACACAAAACAGTTCATCCTTAACAACAAACAAACACTTCATCCTTAATAACATACAAAC
Organism: Berghia stephanieae; assembly: GCF_034508935.2. Taxonomy (NCBI): domain Eukaryota; kingdom Metazoa; phylum Mollusca; class Gastropoda; order Nudibranchia; family Aeolidiidae; genus Berghia; species Berghia stephanieae. The sequence goes on along the minus strand of NC_088362.1, from coordinate 24,076,670 downwards.
AGTTCATCCTTAATAACTTATAAACACTTCATCCCTAATAACACGCAAACACTTCATCCAAGTTACACCACTTTGACTGATCTATAAAATATAAATTATTTGGGAAAGAGTCTTCTGACCTCCTTTGGTAGGCGGAGAGTTCTCTTTTGCTGTGTCTTCTATCCCCTATATCTGTTTTTCTTTCCCATGTTGCTTTCTGCCTTTAGTGGATTGAGATTGCTCAGTTGTTTCGGTAGCTCAGAGGGAAGCAGTCTAATGTAAAGTTCCTTATAATTATTTTCTTTTTTTTTTTTTAGTATCAAGATATGATATTTTTTCCCTTGTAAATAATCTGCTATGTGTTGCTATAGGTTTTATTTCAGTTTTGAATATAGTGTAATTTGTAAATATTTGAGTGTGTCTATTTTAGTTATTGAGCCTGACCGTAGCCATAGTTAAAATATATGGCCACTGTTTACTTATAGCCTGAAACTGACCAAAAAATCACGTCAAAAGACAAGTCTTTGGCCACAAAAGAAACCAAATCGTGAGTTGTATTCAACCGTTCAACCAATGGAATCACTTGTTTCCTTGATCTCTACTAACGACAACTTACTAGACGCTGCACAAACCTAAAAAAATGACGTCACACTATAAGTCCTAGTGGGTTCTAGTGTCAGGCTAAAAGTTATCGATGGCTACGGTCAGGCAATGAGGTTACGAAGGCCAGGGACTGTTCTATTCGGCAGCTTGGCATGTACTAAGGTGCTACGGGTCGACCGACCCCATGGAATAATCCATCTCAAACACATTTTCATGTTTCCTTGATGGGATTTAGGGAGAGAATAAAAAATCCCCCCTCCCACCCAACCAAGCGATCGGGGTACCGTAATATGGGGTTACTTGGATCACTTAAAGATTAATACCAAAAATACTTTTTAAAAT
>NC_088362.1:24048246-24070746 GCF_034508935.2 Berghia stephanieae | reverse complement strand
CACTAAATTATTCTAACTCTGTGTCCATTCCTTGTTTCCAACCAGGTATCTGTGAACCCATAGGATCCACACGATGTGCATGGCAACACTTCATGTGTCACTGATCTCAACAGTCGTTTTACAAACACACACACACACACACACACACACACACGCACACACACCCAGACATATATACACACACACACACACACACAGACATTGTAGTATAAATGGTTTAGTGATGATGATGATGATGGTTTCCCTGATTAGTCCCTAGGTTGTATAATGCAATACGCAAGTTGTCACTAAATTATTCTAACTCTGTGTCCATTCCTTGTTTCCAACCAGGTATCTGTGAACCCATAGGATCCACACGATGTGCATGGCAACACTTCATGTGTCACTGATCTCAACAGTCGTTTTACAAACACACACACACACACACACACGCACACACACCCAGACATATATACACACACACACACACAGACATTGTAGTATAAATGGTTTATGTATATATTTATCATTTTGATTGAGAAATCTTGCTGTTTCATAAGGTTCATTTTCTAACAATCGACACAAGAAACAGTGGCGTAGCTTTGAATTTTTGTAGGGTGGGGCTGACTTGGATATGATCGGGACGTCTGCTAAAATATAATATCTATTGATTAAATGGAGTCCAGATTGGATCACAACTGGCCATTATAATCTCATGGCATGGTACTAATCCAGACAAATTCGTCATAAAAGAAGACTAAGATCACGGAGGAAAACTTAGTTGTGAGTTGTAATCAATAGCTCAACAAATAAAATCATTTGTTTCCTTGAGCACTTCTAACAACAACTCACTTTTCACTTTCGTTTGGCGATCGTTGTCTTTTTTTTTTTTTTGTGCGACGCAATTATTTGGTCACTATCAGGCCTTTAGTTCACGATAGCTACGCTACAGGTGATGTCTGCTAAATTATTGATGAATACAGCTGCAAGCCACACTTTAGACTACGCCTCTGACAAAAATATATCGATATCAATTTATCAATTATTCCCTTTAAAAAGGTTTTAAAAAGGGGAAAAAATGAAATTTTTACATATCGATATTCGTAATTGCTTTATTTTTAAGTCTTTTTGTGTCAAACGTAACGGAAGAAAATAACACATTTGGTGACATCCTCAAATGTATTTTGGTTCCGATGAAAAGTTTGGTTAAGAAAGCTTACATTTTGATAAAATCTTGAATTTTCAATTAAAAAATTAAATAAATATATAAACCCATCCTGTTTGGCTTTACAGTGAAAAAAACTCGTATTTAAAATTTTGGACAACCCCCCCCCCCCCCCAAAAAAAAACAAAAAAAACCCCAAGCAAAACAACTCGTCTTTTAAATATCGATTGATTTAAATGATCCTCATCATGTCATAAACTCTCAAACTTGTGACTTCCTTGAAGTCTTCCATGAAGTCCCGGGTTTGAACTCGTCTGGCAAAATTAAACTCATTATTATCAATCGATAATTAACGGACAAGTTTTCTGGTCAAGATTTTAAATGCGTGTTGTTTGGTTTGTTCCCTCCTCCCCCCCCAGAAAACTCCAGTTTCGAAAGTGGATTTTCCAATCAGATCATGATTTTATGGTTGATGTTCTTCCTTGCATTAAAAAGCAAAAAACACCAAAATCGGTTAACATGTGCAAATGTTGTCCTGAATGCAGCGTGGCTTAGCGGTACGGTCTGACCGGTAGGCCCCTATGTTACTGTCCCAATCAGAACATGCCCGAAAAAGTACCGTTCGATCACCCGCCTCTGCGCTGTATGGCCTTGAGCAAGTCACCTCGCCCCATCTCAATTTGCGGCGCCGCACTGCGGCTGACGCCTGGGTTATTCCAGTCTTCCCTTGGAAGAGACCCTAGAGACAAATTCCCCTATGGGATGAATAAATGGAATTGTATTTTATTTTATTTTTTAAAAATTTATGATGTGATTTCTGCATCCTTATTACAGAACGTGTGGCGTTGGGTCTTGTACAATGACCCTCGCATTTAGACCGGTAGGCCTATGTGTTCTAGTGGTATGACACTCGCTTTCGGATCGGAAGGTCCTGGGTTCGAGCCTCGCTCGGCGCATAGTTGAGTCCTTGGATAGGTCTCTTTATTCACATTCTCTCACCGTACTCAGGTGTATAATGAGTACCTGGCCGTTAACAGCGTTGTCTTTGTACGAAAAATTGTAATATCGCCTAACAGGCGTTGTGTCCCGTCCTACATGTTAAATGTTGTTGTTGACCAGTGACCCCTTGTAAAGCGCTTTGAGCACATTTAGTGGATATTGCGTTATATAAAAGCTCATTTAAAAATTAATTTTATACCAGTTACAGTCCCAATCGGAGCGTCGCAAATTTGAGTCTCATCGCACTCAGGTGTAAAATGAGGCAGCAGCTCAGGGGTATGGTCGTTATTTCGTATCTAAAAAAAAAGTACCGAGGCTGACTACCCGACGCTCTGCGTGGCCTTAAACAAAGCCACCGCGCCCTAACACACTTTTCCATTGCTGCACTGCTGCTGACCCCTGGGTTATTCTATCTTTCCCCTTGGAATAGATCCAAAAGTCAAATTTCTCCTTGGGGGTAAGCAAATGAAATTTTTACTTTAAAATTATTCGTAATTACATTGAAATCCACATTAAGTCAACACTGTTATACCCACTTTCTGCTAAAAGACAACGCCTCTTGTTGGTCCCGAATTTTTTGTTCTAATTCAGACAGCCAGTTGTTCCAATAGGCTTCCTAAGTCGTGACGTAATCCTGCGCAGCAACGCATGGCAACAAACCGGCTGGCTCTAAACAGTCGAGAAAAATGGCTGACACGAACCCTATTTCCATCACCGCCCTTATGAAATACTTCTCCAATGAGCATAAAAGTATCTCGCGAGGTGAAAATCATCATCAGTCAGGTCATGTTTTGACTTTCACTTACTCAGATGGCTTGATGTTCGGCAAAGTTCAAGCCAGCATGAAGAATAAAGAGTATTCTGTGAAGGTAAGTCATTTCGTCTTCTCATTCTCACTCTCAAAATCCCACATCTCCGTACAACTACTGTTGGACAATAATCAGTTTACTTTGAGTTTAGGCAGATTTAGTATATCCAATGGAAAGATTTAACTGTTTACTTTCGATTTTAGTTAGGGAGAGAGAGAGGGAGTCATTGAATTATTGTGTTTTTATCTTATGGACCACGGACTTTGAGTCTTTGAGGTCTTAGTCTTGCTTCGCTAATTTTCGTTGCTATTGACTATAGTCAACTACATACTATTTAGTATCGTGTTGTAACCTTTATTATAATACTCATATGAGCATCACAATCACCAATCACGCTAGACATTTTATCATACTTCATGTGGGGCAGCGTGGATCAGCGGTACGGTTTTTGCTTCGTACCCGAAAGGTACCGAGTTCGTTCACCCGCCGCTGCGCTGTGTGGCCTTGAGCAAGTCACCTCGCCCTAGCTCAATTTGCGGCCCTGCACCGCGGTTATTCCAGTCTTCCCTGGGAATAGACCCTAGAGATAAATTTCCTCTATGGGATGAATAAAGGATTTATTTAGACCAGTGTTAGTCTCGGTAAACTAAACTTCCTATTGGGTTAAGGTGTAATGTAAATGTTGCTGCTTGAAACTCGAAGAAATCAATAACATTGTGAAATTGAATGTGAACTTCAATTTAATATACGAAAACAGATAAAATGGACGTTTGGGGTTTCCCCCTTATCAACAAAGCAAGATGAATGAAAGAATCACTTTATTTGTTTTGTTTTTTAATTGAGTTTTTATACAGCGTAATATCCACTAAATGTGCTCAAAGTGCTTTACAAGGGGTCCCTGGCCAACAGCAACATTTAACATGTAAGACGGGACATGATGCCTGTTGGGCGATATTACAATTTTTTCGGACAGAGACAACGCTGTTAACGGCCAGGTACTCATTTGACACCTGAGTACGGTGAGAGATTGTGAGTAAAGAGCCTTCTCCAAGGACTCAACTATGCGCCGAGCGAGGCCCAAACCCAGGACCTTCTGATCTGAAAGCGAGTGTCATACCACAAGACCACAACAGACGTTTTATTAGTTTGTTTGTTTTTTGCCTATTGAGCATGGTCGCAGCTCTAAATTTGAATCTTTTATTCTTTTACTTCCACAGATCTATCTTGATGATGCCTTGGGTTGATTCAGTCCAAAACTAATTTGTGTGGTTTTATTTAACAATGTTAATGACATTGAACATACATTGATACAACAATGCCATAATTTGTCATGTTTATCATGTAAAATCATGTATGGACCTACAAAACCATTATTTTGAATGGTGATTTGATGATGATGAACAAAATATGTGTGTTGTACAATATAAATGGCAAAGCTAACAAAATGCAGTCTCCTTAATAAGAGGAGACTGGGGATTGACAAGTGCTGCAACAAATTGAAAAATAATATCAGATGTTTCTCTTAACATGGTTGGAATATATGAGAGGATGTTAACATTTTTCAGTCTTTCATTCGCCCTCTCAACATGAATTCTACATGAAGCAATTTCTTTTGTTAATAAAATCTCATTTTCAGTAAATTTATTATGTAAAAAGGGAGGGATATTTACAGTTACTCCTTGAGGTAAAATATCTTGAATCAGGATGGGGTTTTACCTTTATTACCTTTATCTGCTAAAATTAAATCTCCAGGGCTTAAAATTAAAAGTTTTAGTAATCCACAATTTTGTACAATGACCTTATCCGAGACAGACCCTGGATCATGTTTAGAAATAAAATTTATCACACCATTTGGCCTCAGACCAACAAGAGCTTTAACAGAATTCATGGACCTATAAGAAGAATAAGTTAACCGTTGTTTATCTATTTCTTTAGGAATAGCAATTTGGTCATATGTACAATCAATGATCATTCTGCAATTTGGAAATCTTAAAAATGATGATGGAGCTGATAGTTTATTTTTATGTCTAGAAGGGCATGTAACCTTCATAACATTTTCAAAGAGAAGCTTATGGCTTATGTAAAACATGAATAAAAGTTTGTATAATATTTGTTATAGTACTTTCACTAACGCTAAGCAATTGTGAAATATGAAGGTTAGCGTAGTTCTGTCTAAGTTTCATAAGTGTAATAATGAAAATTTGGTCTTTTAATGCAACTGTCTCTTCCTGAACTTCCCATCCGCTATAATAAATAATGTTACCTCTAAAGCACTCAACATATTGAACAATAATATTAAATATTTTAAAACAATGTACACCTGTCTCCATTCGAAGAACTTTTTCTGTAAGGCTTGAAACAGTGTAAGTGCGTTGAATCTAACAGTTGGGTGTTTTAAAGCTAGCTATTTCCTTATTTTTGTCTGTAATTTCTTGTTCTTGAATTAAATTTGTTGTTCTATTTAAAATATCCTCACTTGTTCTACAATCTGTTTTTTTAAAAAGATGGAATCCTGTGATGATGGTGACGAGAGTTGAGATGATGATGAGGGAGAAGATACTGATGATGATGATGATGAGGAAAATAATGATGATGAGGAATCTGTTTTTTTTAAAGGTGGGACTTTGTGATGATGATGAAGAGAGTTGAGCAGATGATGATGATGATGATGATGATGATGATGATGATGATGATGATGATGATGATGATGATGGTGGTGGTGGTGGTGGTGGTGGTGGTAGTGGTGGTGGTGGTGGTGGACTTCTTGATGTTGGTGCCAATTGAGATGGGATGGGAATTCCTTGTGTCACTTTTCTTTTCTTTCTTTCTGGCTCTGGTGGAAACAATTTATTTTTATTTCTGTCAAACCATTCAGGGAGGTTGGCTTTGTCACCATCTCTGAAGTGACAAGAACACACTCTTGATGATGATGTTGGATCTTTTGTCCTTTCTCCTGAAATGAAAAGATTTTAAAAAAAAACAATAATTCTGTTGGGCATATTGGGTATATTATTTAATTTGATAAGTACTTTGTTTTAGACTATCTTGTTTGACACCAGCTCAATGCATGATAAATCAAAGGTGTGCAAGAGACTAGGTTACTGGTGGGTCTCTCGCCTGTCTTTTATGAAATCGCACATTCAGCAAAATGTCGCACTTCCTCATTACTTCTTTTGATGATTTTGACTAGGTATATATAAAATATGAATTCTTAAATTTACACAGTTAAAGTTGATCTTGGGGTTGAGTGTGGCAAGACTGGCGTTTTCTTTTTATTTCAGTCAGTACTGTACTGGACAGTGCGGTGATGGAAACTTTGGAGTGTCAACAATCGGGCACAGGTAAAGGAGAGAGGTCCCTGCCGCCATCTTGCTTTGTTCACACAGAGTTGCCACCTCGGCTGTCGGGGAGGGGAGGCATGGCAGAGAATCAGAGAAACTTTCCAAAAAAAAAGAGGAAAGTATGTGTGTTTGTGTGTGTGTGTGTGTGTGTGTGTGAGAGAGAGAGAGAGAGAGAGAGAGAGAGAGATATCTGCGTGAGGGGAGGGGAGGGGGGGGGGGAGGTTGCGTTATTTTATTTATTTATTTTCATTTTGCCATAAAGTTATCGAGTTTAAAGTAAGATTTTAACAAATATTTTATTCTCTTTCTTCTTGTTCTCCTTTTAAAAAAATTATCACTTATCAGTAGAACTTAACTCTCATTCAGTTTATCAGCCTTAACATCAAAACGATTGAGATATCATTTTTGCTTCAACTTCAATAAAAACCTAGTTTGGAATGTATTTTTATTTATAATTTCGTGCAATTGTACACTTTAATCATAAAATATAGGTCTACGTAAGCTAGAACTTGACCTAGATCTGGACTACGAACTCTATCAAATGTTCGACGAGGCGTGCGTGCTTACCTGACTAAAGTGATCCACTTTTTCTTCAATTTTTTGTCTGCCTGTCCATTTGGAAATCTGTAAAACTTGCAGGAGTGACTCTCTGACTGGTGTAGACAATCTGGTACAAAACACTGGACCATATTTAAGATAAAAATTGTTTTTTGAGCGATTTTCCAATTATTCCTTGCCCGGACCAAGCACGGATTTTTTTTTGTTTAGAGCCAGCCGATTCGTTGCTAGGCGGACGTGACGTCAGACTGTGGAATCCTATTCAGACAATCAGTTGTTCTTATTCAGACAGCCAGTTGTTCCAATTCAGACAATCAGTTGTTCCAATTCAGACAGCCAGTTGTTCCAATTCAGACACCCGATTGTTCCAATTCAGACAGCCAGTTGTTCTAATTCAGACAGCCAGTTGTTCCAATTCAGACAATCAGTTGTTCTAATTCAGACAGCCAGTTGTTCCAATTCAGACAATCAGTTGTTCCAATTCAGACAGCCAGTTGTTCCAATTCAGACACCCGATTGTTCCAATTCAGACAGCCAGTTGTTCCAATTCAGACAGCCAGTTGTTCCAATTCAGACACCCGATTGTTCCAATTCAGACAGCCAGTTGTTCCAATTCAGACAGCCAGTTGTTCCAATTCAGACAGCCAGTTGTTTCAATTCAGACACCCGATTGTTCCAATTCAGACAGCCAGTTGTTCCAATTCAGACAGCCAGTTGTTTCAATTCAGACACCCGATTGTTCCAATTCAGACAGCCAGTTGTTCCAATTCAGACAGCCAGTTGTTCCAATTCAGACAGCCAGTTGTTTCAATTCAGACACCCGGTTGTTCCAATTCAGACACACAGTTGTTCCAATTTAGACACCAAATGAGACATCCAGTTGTTCCAATTCAGACACAGGGTTGTTGCAATTCAATCTCAGGGTTGTTTCAATTCAGCCAGAACTTTAAAAAAATGAATTGCTGTTTTGTCGTTGTTGTTTATTTGCTTTCAATTTTAATTCTTAAAGTTTTTACCAATTAGTTTGAAGATTCTTCGGAATGCAATATTGGTTTTCTGTGCAAACAACCAATTTAAACTATTATTATAGTGAAGTCTCTTGTCGTCATACACCACCCCATACCGGGTAATGTTAATGTTGCTGCTCGAAGCTCGAAGAAATAAAAAACAATTTGAAATTGAATATAAGCTTCAATTCAATATACGAGAATAGATAAAATGGACGTTTAGGGTTTCTCCTTTATCAACAAAACATGATGAATGAAACACTACACACTACAGTCGAATGAGATATTGTGGTTATGGCGTTGTTAAGATAAAAAAAAACAAAACCATAGATGGGCATCTACCAAGGACTCAACTATACGCTGAGCGAGACTCGAACCCAAGACCTTCCGATCCGAAAGCGAGTGTCATACCACCAGATCACAAAGCCGCACAATACATAAAACAAGGCCAGACCACCAAAAGAAAACAAATTGTGAGCTGTATTCAATTGTTTTAACCAATGCGATCGTTTATTTCCTTGAGCACTACTAACGACAACTCCCTCGCCGATGCATTAACCCTAAAAATGACGTCAAAATATAAGTACTTGTGTGACGCTATAGAAGGAACGAACTTGACGTCACTCAGCTCTTTGTTATTGTTTACATACCACCATTTAGATGATTAGTTCTCACTAACCCATATCAATCAGACGAAAACGTTTTAGTTTACACATTAATTTTGTGTGTTGTACGTTATATCCGACTGGCGGATGTTGTGAGTATTTCAGCTAAACGCATAGCATCACTTGTTTACGTCTTGTGTGTAGTGTGTTTGTGTACGGGACACGAGGACAGACAATCGTGTTTATCAGTTGATTTTCACGCCGCTCTAAAACAGTCAGTTTCACCCGAGAACGGTTACGCCCCCTGTTCAAGAAACGCCCCCTTGATAATACAACTACACTGCGTGCTCTGAAAGAAAAAAAAAACATTTTTTACAATTGTGATCAGAAAACTCATCCTTCAAATATCCCTCGATTGAAATAACCCTTATCTTATCGAAAACTCTCAAACCAGAGATTCAAGACAAGTCTTAAAGGAAGTCTCAGGTTTGAGAGTTTTTGACAAGATGGGTGTCATTTACATTGAAGGTTGAGTTTTCTGGTCAAAATCGTAAAAGTCTATTGCTTTTTCCCAGAGCACTTTTGTATAGGTAGAATGCTCTTACCTTCTTATAATTGTCATATTATCATTATTGTCTATATCGGATCAGTATCGGGGCTGTATCCTTATTAAGGGCATATCAAGGATTTTATACAGGTCAGTTGTGCTTTTAGTAGGAGTGTTTATTTATTTATTTATTTACTTAATTATTAATTTATTAATTAATTCATTAAGTATCTATTTAGTTTTTTATCAACCCATTATCTGTTTATTTATTTAATAATTCATTAAGTATCTATTCAATTATTTATCTATTTATTCAAACGTATATATTTATTTATCTATTTATCTATTAAAAAGTGTTTATTTATTTCTTTTCTTTTATTAATTATCTATTTATTTATTTATTTATTTGGTTCAAATGCTATGGGTTTTAACATGCATTATGTTTTGTCCTACATGTTAAGTGTTGATGTTTGCTGGGGCGTAGCCTCCGTTAACTTTTCGCCTGGCACTGGAACTCACTAGGACTTATGTTTTAACGTCATTTTTAGGTTTGTGCAGCGTTAGTAGCGCTCGTTGGTAGAGCCGTCGTCATCGTTAACTTATAGCATGACATTAAGACCGTAGCCATCGTAAACTTATAACCTGACACTGACCAAAAAATGACGTCAAAAGACAAGTCTTTGGCCACAAAAGAAAACAAATCATGAGGCGTTCAGTAACTCAACCAATGGGATCTTTGTGCTCTACTAACGTCAACTCACTAGACAGCGCAAAAACTTTTAAAAATGACGTCAAACTATAAGTCCTAGTGGGTTTTTTGTGTCAGTTAAGATGACTCTGCTAAGACTCACTAAGACCTATATTTTGACGTCATTTTTGGGTTTGAGGACCGCCAAGAGAGTTTTCTTTAGTAATTGTGATCAATGAAACAAGTAGTCCCATTGATTGAACTGTTGAATACAATTCACGATTTGTTTTCTTTTGTGGCCAAAGACGTGTCTTTTGACATCAATTTTTGGTTAGAGCCAGTAATTTCTGACCCGAATGCAGTCGAGATATCTTCTAAGTCCTTCCTCCCCACCGCGAATAATTACTCGGGTTACTGGGTCTATTAGATCTTCTGATAAATACTTGTGATAACCTAACGTCCTATCCAACGGTAGCCAGTAATTTCTATCCCGAGTGCAATTGAGATTTTTCACGGATTCCCTCCTCCTCCTCCCCACAGTGAATAATTAATTGGGTTACTGGATCTAATCTGTTAGATCGTGTGGAAAGTACTTGTGAAAGCTTAGCATCCTTTCCAAAAGGTAGCCCAGACATTTCTTTTGCCCGTTAATCGCTACAGAGATCGGGATAAACTCCGTCTCCATGTGCCTTATGGGTCTGGAAAACTATGATTAAATCAACAATGATTTATGGGAGCTCCGTGCCACCAATGTTGTCGGTGGAATGTGTAACCCGTTTTTATGTTTTATTATCCGTGTGTCATGTGCCAAACCAAACATTTCATTACGTACCCCCCCCCCCCACCCTCCCCCAAAATAACCCCCGAGCACCTGAGCTTTTATATACGACAATATCCACAAAACGTGCTCAAAGCGCTTTACAAAAGGTCCCTAGCCAACAACAAAAACGTATCATGTAAAACAGGACATGACGCCTGTTTGGTGATATTACTTTTGTTTTCCAACAGAGACAACGCTGTTAACAGCCAGGTCATTATTTTACATCTAGGTACGGTGAGAGAATGTGAGTAAAGAGCTTTTTTTCGAAGGACTCAACTATGCGCCAAGCGAGGCTCGAACCCAGGGCTTTCCGACCCGAAAGCGAGTGTCATACCACAAGACCAAATAGCCTCAATATTCCCCATGTCTTCTTCGTCTTCATCATATAGCAGCCCCCCCCCCCCCCCTTCTCCCATTCATGGAGGATCACTCTACATTTGACATTCACGTGAGAACAAGAAAAAAATCCACACAAAAAAAATTAATAAATAATAATAAAAAAAAAAAATTAATAAAAATAAACCAGAATAGATGACAACTTTCATTTTAACTGATACTAATCAGTCAAAAAGAAAGAAATGATCTTCTTAAACTTTTAGAGGCATCCTGATACTGCAGTGTCGGGTGACAGGCTGTTACCGAGTCTTAGTCTTATTGCAGAGGGAAAGGATGAATGTTTTCTGTGTCTCTGTTATATTATAACCTTTGTAGAAGGAACGAAGTTAACGTCACCCAGCTCTTCGTTATTGTTTTTAGACAGCTATTTTGATGACCGGTTCTCACCTATAGATAGAACGAAAATGACGGGCTCTGCGGTTAAATAAAATCCTCACAAATCCGCCTACCTACCAACACACAAAACTATGTGTAACCTTGAACGTTTATAGTTAGAACGAAGATGACGTCACGCAGGTCTTTGTTATTGTTTTTTTTTTTTTGCCATCCAAATTTATGAGAAATTCTCACTAAACTGTATTAACCAGACTATAAACGTTTAATGTTACACATAGTTTTGTGTGTTGGGCTGTTATATTTCCGGATGGCAAGGTTGTTAGCCAAATGCACACTATCTATAGATTTTATGCGCTTGGCTAAGAAGCTCACACCATTGCTATCCGGAAGTATATCGGACCAACACACAAAAAAAGTGTAATCTTGAACGTATATAGTCTGGTTAATGAAGTTTACTCGTAAACGTGGAGGGGAAAAACAATAACAAAGACATGAGTGACGTCATCTTCGTTCTATCTATAAACGTTCAAGGTTACACATAGTTTTGTATGTTGGTACGTAGGCGGATTTTTGAGGATTTTATTTAATCGCATAGCCAGTTTGGACAATAAAGCAAATGTTCTTCATATAAAATCTCCACGATGTCCGGCTATGAGGTCTTTGGGTTTAAAATAAATAAATAAATGAGCTTTTATATAACGCCATATTCACTAAACGTGCTCAAAGCGCTTTACATGGGGGCTAACAGCAACATTTAACATGTAGGACGATCTTTTAGGCAATATTCTTTTTTGGGGGGACAGAGACAACGCTGATAACGGCCAGGTACTCATTTTACACCTGAGTACGGTGAGAGAATGTGAGTAAAGAGCCTTTTCGAATCACCCAACTATGCGCCGAGCGAGGCTCGAATCCAGGACCTTCCGATCCGAAAGCGAGTGCCATACCACAAGACCACATAGCCGCATATGGTTTGACACTCGCCTTCGGATCGGAAGGCCCTAGGTTCCAGTACCGCTCTGAGCAAAGTGGGGTCATTGGGAAAGGCTCTTTACTCACATTCTCTCACGGTACTCAGGTGTAAAATGAGTATTGCAAAGTGGAAAATTCGGTAGCAGTCATTGGTGTAAGATAAAGATCTGAAAAAGTGTGTATGAAACAGAGTCAGTCAGACAAAGCAAGAAAGAAAAATACAACAGAAAAAAGCCATCCCGAAAAAAATTGGCCAGCCTCGTCTGAGGATCGAACCTCAAACGCTTCAACAGTCGTAACGTCACTTCCCTCGTAATGCGCATGGTAACTTAGTAACTGGCTCTAAACTGTCGGAACAATGGCGGACGCCCTTATGAAATACTTATCAGACGAGCATAAAAGCGTATCCAGAGGGAAAAAAACCATTATAAATCTGATGATGTTTTGACTTTTACACATTCTGATCACAAGACATATATGAAAATTTCTAGCCAGCATGAAGAATTAAAAGTACTGATTTTCTTTGTTTAGAACCACGATGGCCGCCGTTGCTGGGCGACGTGACATCAGACTATTTAATCCAATTACCAGTCAGACATGCTACCATTACACCACTTAAGTAATGCATAATGCCGTTTAGAGCCCGTCGGTGACAAATTGGATTCAATAGTTTGATGTGACGTCCGGCCAGCAACGAGTAGCTTGGTTCTAAACAAAGAAAATCGGTACTTCATGCTGGCTAGAACTTTTTCACATGTGATGTGATCAGAAAATATAAAAGTCAAAGCATGATAAGATTTATAATGTTTTTCTCCTCTAGATACACTTTTATACTCATCGGACAAGTATTTCATAAGGGCGTCCGCCATTGTTCCAATAGTTTAGATCCAGTTACACGTCATTACGAGGGAAGTGACGTCACGACTGTTGAAGCGTAGCCATTGTTAACAGTGTCAGGCTATAACTTTACGATGGCTACGGTTGAAGCCCATTCACGAAGGTTACAAACATTGACAGATCACGTCTGATTCAACGAAGGAAGTGCCTCACGTCGTTACTTGGTTACACGCATGCGCATCGATTAGCGAGTGTGGAATTTCAATAATCGATGGCGGCCTCTCCACTCTCTACATGCGACTGGGTCTATTTAACTTTATCGCTGGTACAATAGATTCATATACTAGAAGGAGACAAAAATGACGGCTCTCAGCGCTTTGTTATCGGTTTCAAACAGCCATTTTAGTGATTAGTTCTCACTAAATTCTATCAGTTAGACTTCAAACGTTTAAGGTTACACATAGTTACGGTGTAAGTAAGTTATATCCGTCTGGATGTTATGAGTATTTTACCTAAACGCATAGCATCAACACTCAGCTCTTTGTTATTGTTTCCCGGCTGCCTGTTGAGTGTTAGTTGTGACTTAATGTTTTCAATCAGATAATTAACCAGTAGATTGTTGACCAATCAAATCACGAGATTTGTGACACGCCCTCAAACCCGCTCGGACAAACATTACTGCTTGTTTACAAACAATATAATATTTGAATTTGACCTTATTCTGCCCTTAGTTATTGTTATTCGACTGCCAGTTGGTGATTAGTTCTCACTAAATTCTATCAGGATATAAACGTTAAATTTCGTGTCTCTGTACGTCATATCCGGCTGGCGAAACGTTGCGAGTTTTGTTATTTTGGGCCTTGGGCACAGCATCAATATAATTTACTGAGAGCCTACCACTAACAGGATGTCTAAAAAGAATAAAAAAGATCTGAGTCGTGTCAACTTCTTCCCTTCTATAGATAGAATGAAGTTGACGTCCCTCGGGTCTTTGTTATTGTTTTTTGCCATCCACGTTTATGAGTAATTCACACTTAACAGTATTATCCAGACTATAAAAGTTCACGGTTACGCAGAGCTTTGTGTCTTGGTCCTTTATACTTCCGGATAGCAATGTTGTGAGGTTCTTAACCAATCGCAAACTATCAATAGCCTGATAGATAGAATCTTATGAGAACTAATCACCCAACTGGCGGTCTAAAAACAATGAAAAAAAAAGAGCTGAGCGGCGTCAACTTCATTCATTTATTCATTCTATTGATGTTATGTATTTAGGTAAAATGCTCACAACATCCGCCAGCCGGATATGACGGATCGACACAGTGTAACCGTACACATTGTATAGTCTGATCGAATTTAGTGAGAACTAGTTATTAGAATGGCTGTCAAAAATGACAAAGGGCTGAGTGAAGTCAGGTTCGTTCCGTCTATAGGGAAGAAACATTGTGACGTCACGCCCTCTACTCTTTTGGTTCCTAATTCCTTGGGAGTGTGTATGTAACCAGTTCTTCGGAGTATAAATAATGAATAGATTTCACGAAGGTGATATATGACTATTTCAGTATCAGGTTGTATTGGCAGATACTTAGGATTACGGAACGTAAAAGATCGAGGATGGATGATCTCTATTGACAACCAGCACATACTCGTATTTAGAAAATAAGATGCAGTCACTATGAAATCAGAAAATCAATTACACTAGGTATGTATCCAGTCCTCTGGAAGAGTGCTTTTACACTTCCAATGAGATAGGAACCAGTTTTTTTTTAACATCACATCTTAGTTCCCTATTGCATTTGTTGTGTTTGTTGTAATTAACATGTAGATTATTGACAAGTCAAAACATGGAATTTGCGACACACCATATCTGGTTGTTTATAAACAATAATGTGAATCAAATTGCCCCCCCCCCCTCTCTCTCTCTCTCTCTCTCTCTCTCTCTCTCTCTCTCTCTCTCTCTCTCTCTGATCGTTGTTATTGTTTACATTCCTCCAAATAAGTGACTAGTTATCACACGAATTTCTCGCATCTTATAAACGTGTAAGTTTACAAAGTTTTCTTTGTTGGTTTTGAGGTAGTACAGTGGATGTTCACTTAGATACATACCATAGGTAGTAAAACCTGTGTAATTCGATATGTTTACCAATCACTGCCATTGTTTACATTATGACGACTGTCCGAGAGGCGTGGTTATGTTCCCTTCCACTAGGTGTCTTCTTAAATCAGTGATTTCCGTGTGTAAAATATGATATGTGTATCTATTCACCTATCCGCATACTTGTCCAAAACTCCATCTATCTATCTATCTATCCATCTATCTATCTATCTATTTATCTATCTATCTATCTATCTATCTATCTATCTATCTATCTATCTATCTATCTATCTATCTATCTATCTATCTATCTATCCATCCATCCATATATTTATCCATCTATCAATAACTATCGACCTATATATCTATCAAACGGCATCTACCCATTTCTTTCTATCTATCTATCTATCTATCTATCTATCTATCTATCTATCTATCTATCTATCTATCTATATCTATATATGTATATATGTATATATGTATATATGTATATATATATATATATATATATATATATATATATATATATATATATATATTGAATCGTGTTAGATACAAGTATGGTACAAATAGTGCTCGACATGTAACAATGGAGCGAATTATTATTGTAATATTTACCACGATGTTGGATATATCTATATAGAGCAGTAAAATTAGGTGCCCCAAACGTAAACAATAACAAGTTGCTAGTGATTTTCGTTAGGGACCGGAAAAATTTACGCACAATATAGGTCTCCCAATTTTGTAGTTTGAGTTGTAGGCAATACACTTTCAGTATTGAAAATATGTTTACATAAAATCTAACAGTTGCAGAAATAATAATATAAGACTAAATTATTCTGAAAATCAGGCTCCGAATAATTCTCGTTTTGTTCACACCAGCGCAATAATTTGCTCTGGTCTAAAAATAGATAGACTGTAACTTTTGATAAATTTTACCTTTTGTTCCATAAAATATCCATATCTAGACATTATTTGATGCATGATCGAGTATTTATGAATATGTGTTTCTTTTGCCACCTAACAGCCAAATTTTAAAGGTTATTTTTTTCTATAATTTACATTGGAACTTGAGCTGTCAAGACAGGAACATGTGGTTTGCCATGTGCTTCTAGACCTTTGTTTACGTTTGGGTCACCTAATTATACTGCTCTATATCCATCCATACATTCATCTTTCTTTCTTGCTTACGTCATTCATTCACGCTACTCATCGTTTGGTCGATTTATTTTCTTCGTCTTAAAGGTGACATTATCTATGGGACTAGGTATACTTCTATAGTTATTTAATTTTACCTTCACGATAGGTAGGCAGTATCGCCAACAGATAAACCATCTTACCTATAAACCCTTAGGTTATATTGATTGCCTTTTAATATATCTGAAACAGGCAGTACCAAGGACTAGATTGGAACGTCCTTCATCAATATTTACAATCAATGACACAAAATCTATAATTAGAAGCTGACGCGTGAGATTTTTGTACATAAGTCTGATGATGCGATGTGGCGTTTTTCTGGTCTTGTGGTATGACACTCCATAATGGGCTGGTACATCCCGGGCTTAGGTGCCACTCAGAGCGGCACAATGTTGAGTTCTTGGAAAAGGCTTATCTGGAAGCGTGGCTCAACGGTACAGTCTTAGCTTTGTACCCGAAAGGTACCAAGTTCGAATACCCGCTACTTTGTGTGGCCTTGAGCAAGTCACCTCACCTAGCTCAATTTGCAGGCTACACTACGGCTAAGGCCTGGGTTATTCCAATCTTCCCTTGGAATAGACCTTAACTAAAAATTTACGCTTTGGGATGAACTTAGGGAATTAAAAAAAAAAAATTATTATTCTTTAACCGTACTTGGGTGTAAAATGGGTTAAAGATTTTGGGGGGAAAAAAGAAGATAGAAAACGAAGTTAAAGAACTGACAAAATGTGTATGAATAAGTACCAGACAAAGTAAGAGAGAAATATATAAGAAAAAACCCATCTCCTGAACAAGTGTGTATGAAAATTGCCAGATAAAGCAAGAGCGAAATATATAAAAGAGAAACCGTCCCCTGAACAAGTGTATATGAAAGGTACCAGACAAAGCAAGAAAGAATAATACAAGAAAAAAATACCATCCCAAAAAATCTGTCGACCTCGGCCGATGGCTCTGTGGCGGGTTGAGTGTTATTTTTGTGGGATCGTGTCCAACGATAGCTCAATGGTCTGGATTCGAACTAGTATGCGCGCTATGGCTCTCGTTACCAGCTGCACCACTCACCTATATCACAAACGGCTCAGGTTTAATCTAGGGGAGATCAAGAATTGCCTTAGGGTCCCTTATAACTTAATTGTATTAATAAAAAGTGAGTCAAGACAATAGTAACGCCCAATGCAATAATAACAATTCTATACATAAAGTTTAATTAGATTGTTACAGGAAAAGATAGAAAGAATAAGTATTTATTTAATATCAGGAAGAATAGCTCTAATTGAGTGGATCTAATTTATTATTTATTTATCTATTGTTTTATTAATCGATTCATTTATGATTGATTGATTAAGTTAGTAGTTTTTAATCACTTGTGTCCGTGGAAAATACATTTGAAAATGGTATAAGCCCGTTTGGCTTATCTTTATCCCGTCGGCTTGCTTGACTGAGGCAAATGTATCAGCTAGTTCCAGGGTTGGCGCCTGCTTTGCAGAGTTTTCTGGACATCACAACAGAGTGTTGTAGTTAGGCTGACATCAGGGGTTTACCGCTGTTCAAGGACTGGGATGCAGGGATTCGGCACAACTGGGTGCTCCAACGACACGGGAAAGGACCAGGAAAATGGCCAGGACCAGGACCTTCAATTTAAGAGTTGAAACAACAAGGTCTTAGAACCAATCGAGTTTGTCTTTCGCAACCGAATCGTTCTTGAGCGACACATCATAATAGCCTTTATTTGCCGACAAAGGCAAGGAGAAGCAGCAACTTCATGATAATGGGAATTAGTATATATTTTAAACATCAACTGACAGTCGAGCTATCTTACATGATGAGAATTTAACAGGGTTGTGTCCCTGGTATTTCTTTATTTATTTTTATTAATTATAATTGGGGTTATGATGTGTGGCCGGCGATTGGCGGTAGGGTAAAGACATTCAAGCAATATACATATTGAATATAAATGAAAAAAAATTAGCATAGATCATAAGCAAATGTTAACTATAGTATAAGATACATATAGATATAGTTTTGTACAGGTATTCCAACTTACGAACATCCATGGAATAGCACAATTAAAATATATACACGAACTATAATAGTAATGCTAGATTAAATTGAATTCACAGTAATATCTCGTTCAACTTTGAATGTTAACCAATAATTCATTTTACCTCCAGCCGAGATAGACAAACTTTTACAAGTTTGAAATTGGAGAGATAGCTCTTTTCTTGTGGGCTTCTTAGCGTGTGTGTGATCAGATTCAGATATGAATTTGGTCTTGTGAAACGAAAATAGCCAATCAGAAGAATTTCCTGTTTTAGATAGCCAATGATATCCAGATGCGTTGGTAAGAAAGAATAACGGATAATTACCGGAGAGACTAGACCTTAATTGTAATTTGAGCTACTCTTGAACGAGACAAGACCTCAGGGCCTAGGGACGTTGGAGACTTGTTTGGGAAAGGTAATTAGCAGGTGGCATGAATACAATGGGCAGACAATTTGAACAGGTAAATAAGCCTTAAGCTGAAAGTGCGTGTTCCGTTATACAATGGAAATGTTTACCACCTAACGACCAAAATTTCCGTTAGAAAGATTTGGAGCTTTATTGGAGAAAGACTGTCCGTGTTTGAGTATTTTTAATGGAGGTGTTGATCAAATATATGTCTCGTCCACTAGGTTTGAAGTGGTTTTGAACCGAGACGCTGACGAATGATAAAGAAACACGCAGTGAAAGAAAATCTCTCGTCACATTCTCCCCCTCTTGAAAAATCTCCTTGTGAGATTAAAATTAAGTCTCGTTTAAAATCATCTGAGAATGATGGACAATAAGATAGTACTGCAGGTACAGTTATGTTGTTGTGACGTCATCGGATACCGGATGGCGACTTAAGAAGTCGGCTCCATGGTTATCAGTGCCTTTGATGAATTCCACATGGAACGAAAATTGCTGTAATACTAGCGACCAACGCATGAGTTTAGCGTTTAATTGTTGAGCTGTGGCCAGAAATAGAAGTGGCTGATTGTCGCATTGAACAGTGAAGTGACGTCCATAAAGGTATATTTGGTATTTTTGTATGGCCCATACCAGGGCAAGACATTCCTGCTCCACTGTTGAGTATCTTTGTTCCGCAGGCGATAATTTTCTACTTGCGTAAGCAACAGGGTGTAGGACTGTAGGGTCATCGAGGTCAGGTTGAAGTAACGATGCGCCTATTCCAATTTTACTTGCGTCTGTCCTCAGAATGAAAGGTTTGTTGGGGTCAGGTAAGCGCAGAACGGGTCGTGACGTCAGGATCCTTTTTATAGCGCAGAAAGCGTTCTCGCAGTGTGAAGCGTTCCTGGTTTGTCCAACATTTTTAAATTCAGGAGTTATTGTTCCTCCCTGATTTCGTTGCTTGGCAACATTATGATTCCTTATCTTGGCATCATTTTGATTTCTTTTCTTGGTATCATGTTGATTCCATATCTTTGATACATTTGGATTCCGTTTCTTGGCCTCATTTTGATCCAGATTGTGTGAAACATTTTTGCTGCGTTTCCTGGTATCGTTCTGACTCCAATTTCGTGAAACCTTGTGAGTCCATTTCCATGTATCATCTTTATTCCATCGCTTGAGATCATTTTTATTCCGTCTCTTTGTGCGTGAATAATGTCTCGTGATGTTTGCGCCCGTGCTTTGAACGGGAGCGTTTACAGTCCTAATCGAACCTAAGGTTACTGGAGCTGTGTTTGTTTGATCTGGTTTCCATTGGCTTTCTTGACATGACTTTATATGGCTCTTGATGTCATCCGAAATACCAGGCCAGAAATAGTGGGCTGAGATGCGCTCCGTTGTGGCAGCGATTCCCACATGTCCTTTGAAAGGTATGTTGTGTCCCATGTCTAGAATCTGTCGGCGATGTGTAGAGGGGACGACGAGCTGATGGCGTTTTTTGCCAGAAACTCTGTATAACAACTCATGTTGTATTATGAATTCTCCTTTTTATTTTTGTCACTAGCTTCCGTCACTTTGGCGAAGTAGCGTGAGAGAGTCGTGTCCTCGGTCTGTGCCTTCCTCGTTTCCTTTGGTCCAGGATTTTGTGATAACGGCGGCATATTCCGTTGATCCTGTGCTCTTGTCCTTATGTGACAGGCGTGAAATGGGTGTTTGGGCGTTCCGAGAAATACGTATTTGCATCCAAGGATGAGAGGGTGAGTAGGTGCGTCTAGTACTCCTGCAGGTATAGTTCCTACTACGTATGGAGAGTTTATTTCGATATTATCTATCGGAAGTTGCAGAGATGGGCTGTCTGTAGTGGCGCATTGAATCTCAATAATCTCGCCTGTGAATTGGTCCGGCCGAACCAAGTCGCGTGCTACGACCGCGTGAAAGTCTAATCCCGTGTCGTAGAGAACGGTCACATTCTGTCCATTTACTTTGACTGTGTCAATGACTGGAGGGTGATTCGAAGATTCTTTTGTTTTATGAAGTGGGTGGTTCCCAACTGTGCGACCTACATTTACACTGACAGGTTTTCCCTTTTGATGACCGTTACGTTTGTTGTCGCGACGGCATTCCTCTGTCAAATGTCCCTTCATATTACAGTTCTTGCAGTATACGTGTTGTTTGTGTTGTGTTGTGTTACTTCTTTCGTATTGGTTATTCTTCTTTTCATATGGTGGTGGAGATGCAGCTCTATCTTCATGTGAGATGGATGGGTTTTGAATCCGGTGTTGTCTCCTTTCTGTGAGGTGATTTTCTTGCGCGGTTGCAAACCGGTCAGCACAAGTTACTATATCGTCCAGTTTATGAGCGCCTTGCTCATCGACAAAACGACGGACATCCAGGGGCATTGCATCTCTCAGCTGTTCCACCATGATAAGCTGGTTTAATCCCTCATAGGTGTCTGGGTTGCCAGATAGTTTCAACCATTGTTGGAGGCTGAGTTGTAGATGATCTGCCAATTGGTGGTATGTTTCATGCCTGTCCTTCCTTAATGTTCGGAATCTTCTACGGTAGGATTCTGCGCTGACATCAAAATGTCTCAGTAGGGATGACTTTAGCTCCTGAAAGTTATTTTTGTTGTCCTGTGTCAGGCGAGAGTAAACATCATAGGCTTTGCCCTTGAGATGCTGAGACGCTTTGAGTGCCCATTTGTCCTCCGGAAGATCATATGAGATCGCTAACTCCTGGAATCGCGTTAACCATTGATCAATCCCTTCATTGTGTGGGTTGAAAGTTTCTACCGGGAACGACATTACTTTATCAATGCTTCCATTGCTCTGACTAGATGGAATGGGGCTATGGGTAGAGAGTCTGTTTTCTGCCATGTCTCTTGTTAAAGACATTTCAATTTCCTTTTGGCGTGTGCGCTCTCTTTCCGTCTGAGTACGTTCTCTCTCTGTCTCCAATTCCATTTCCAACTCTTTGTTCCTCTGCTCATTATTCCGACTTCCCTCTTCCTCTAATCTGGCAATCTCTTTTTCCGCGTTCTCTGTCACATAGGCGGATAACTGTTCACCAGAAAAGCCCAATTCTTTTCCTAACTGGATAAACTCGCGTCTAATTGTAACACCAGTAGCCATGGCTGATTAATTACAGATTAAACAACTGCAGAGGGTGAATGAGAATGATGCGATAGATGGAGTTGAACCGGAAAGAGTAGGGCAGAAAGCAAACAAATGGAACTTTGCCAGTAAGGGTTAAATATGAATGAAGAATTCTGAAGCACAGATAATGAATGATAGTGAAGTAAGTGACAACACACTGTTGAAAAGTGCTAGGTTTCGCTAAGCCAAATTTCAATATGACACACACAGTCACACAATACTTAGAAAGAGTAGTTATTGCCTGGGGCTAAATTTGGCGTTCTCGTGTCAATAGAGAGATAATACTATTTACGTTACACGTGTAAACAACAACTTGCAAGATGGCCTAACTTGAAGTTAGAGTGACTGTAATTTTTAATTAAGATTTGTTTAACTTAATTTTTGAAGGGGGGGGGGGGGGTGTTACTCTCGGAAGGGGGGGGGGGTTACTCTCGGAAGGGGGGGGGGTTACTCTCGGCTGGAGGTCCAAAATTTTATGGCAACAATGGCATAACAAAGTGGCAATGAAATAACAATTTATGTTTTGTAAACTGCTTTAAAATTACGTTGCCTAATTATGCATAA
>NC_088362.1:24023246-24043246 GCF_034508935.2 Berghia stephanieae | reverse complement strand
CGTGATGTTGTTGATCAGGAACCCTTTGTATCTCATTGAGCACGTTTAGTGGATATTTCTCTAAATAAAAGCTCGTTTTTTTTAAATGGTGAAATTTGAATAAACATCCACAGCTAGGGCACTGGGGCCAATACTCTTCAACAATCGTAACGTCACTTCCTTCTAATGACGCATGGTAAATTAGTAACACTGGCTCTAAACTATCGGAACAATGGCGGACGCCCGTATGAGTTCTCCGGCGAGCATAAAAGCGTATCCAGAGGGAAAAAAACATAAATTTGATCATGTTTTGACTTTTACACATTCTGATCACAAGGCATGTGAAAAGTTCTAGCCAGCATGAAGAATAAAAAGTAATGATTTTCTTTGTTTAGAACCAAGATGGCCGCCGTTGCCGGGTGGCGTGACATCAGACTACTGAATCCTATTGCTACCCATTGTGGTGGAGAATAGCACGTTTTCTTTCCTTGTCAATTATATCCTAGTTTGTATTCATTTTACTTTTAATTCTAAATTATCTTTTAGGAGTTAGATGAATCCCAGCAGTTTGGGTTTCTGATAGCTCAGGTGGTAGAGCACTAACTTCGCAGGCTAAGAGACTGAGATCGATCCCGGGTGAAGTCGAGATTTTTTCCCCTACCGATCTTCGTTTCCATTTAGCGGTGATGGATACGTGAATCTATTAGATCTGGCGGAAAGTACTTTGCGATAGACTAGCGCCCTATACAAAGGGTAGCAAGAATTTCCACTGTCCTTCTCACGCTATAGAAACTGGGATAAATTCCTCATCCTTCCATAATCATACCGTTCTCGGATGGTTAGTAACGTCGTATCTTATCTAACCTGAAACAGTTGCAATGTGTTGTCGTACACGAGCCAATGGCCTGGAGTAGCCAGTAAGGTTAGGGATAAATTACTGACGGACTCGGGGGGAAAACAGGATTTAAAATTTTGGCTAGAAAACTCGTCCTTCAAATATTGATTGATTAGAATGACCATCGTATGGGCAAAATGTTTTTTTGTTTTGTTTTTTTTGTTTTTTTGTTGTTGTTGTTGTTGTTGTTGTTGTTGTTGTTGTTGTTGTTGACAATATGAGATTCATTTTAATCGATCGAAATTTGAAAGACTATTTTTCTGGCCTACGTGATATTGTTTGAGTGCGCAACATTAGACGATGTAATCACACTATAATAGCAAGTTACGATTAGGTTCCCAACCTACAACGATCGATGGATATTCGAGGGACGAATTTTCTGGCCAAATTTTTAAATACGTGTTTTTCCAGAGCTCAGCAGTTAATTGGTGAATATTGAATGTTGACTGGTTTCGTAATACCTTGAAATGAAATGACGTAAAATCGTGATATTAGCAAGTTAACGATTACGTTTCCAACCTACAGCGATCGTCTTGTTCAATGAGGAATAACATCAGGATTTTTAAAAAGGTCAATTACTGTTATCTATACTTAGCAACATAATAAAAATATAATAATATAATAATAATAATATAATATATAATAATAATAATAATATAATAATAATAATAATATATAATAATAATAA
Source organism: Berghia stephanieae (assembly GCF_034508935.2). Lineage (NCBI taxonomy): Eukaryota > Metazoa > Mollusca > Gastropoda > Nudibranchia > Aeolidiidae > Berghia > Berghia stephanieae. The sequence goes on along the minus strand of NC_088362.1, from coordinate 24,041,684 downwards.
TAATAATAATAATAATAATAATAAAATATAATAATATAATGATGATGATGATGATGATGATGATGATGATGATGATGATGATAATAATAATAATAATAATAATAATAATAATAATAATAATAATAATAATAATAATTATAACGCATCATTTTTAAATCGTCTATATCGTTTTACATATAGCCGATTTAATTAAAGTAATAAAACAGATTAAAACTACAGTCAATTGTCTTACCACTGATAATAAGATATGATACGCCAAGGTTATCAAAGCTTGGGTGTATCCTGCATACGAAAGAGAAAAACATGCCCAGATCACATACTGCACGCGAATTTTTACACATGATTTGCCTTGGTCGTCGCCAATAAATGAGAACTGATGTCATCTGTGCATTGCTCGCAAGTGCATTGTGTTGAACAGAAAATGTTTTTTTAATGAGCTTTTATATAGCGTAATATCCACTACGCTTTACAACAGCAACATTTAACATTCAGGACGGGACATGACGCCTGTTAGGCGATATTACAATGTATTCGGACAGAGACAACCTTGTTAGCGGCCAGGTATTCATTTTACACTTGAGTAAGTTGATAGAATGTGAGTAAAGAGCCTTTTCCAAGGACTCAACTATGCAACGAACGAGGCTCGAACCCAGGACCTTCCGATCCGAAAGCGAGTGTCATACCACTAGACCACAAAGCCACAAAATTCAACTTTTGTTTACATGGCACTGCCACAGAGATAGAATAAATGATAATTTGTTAAGGTTTGATAAACTTCGAATTTTTATCAACACGTCACCATCACGTCACCATGCCTCGATTGTCTGATGCACAGAGAAACCAGGCATTTGGACTTCACGGTGCTGGATGGTCAACTCACAGAATAGATAGTATGCGTTTGGTTAAACAGCTTACAACATCGCCATCTGGAAGTATATCGGACCAACACACAAGAGTATGTGTAACCTTGAAGGTTGATAGTCTGGTTAATACAGTCAAGTGAGAATTACTCATAAACGTTGATGACAAAAAGCAATAACAAAGACCCGAGTGACGTCAATCCGTACTATCTATATGTGATCATTTCGGCTGCAGAAATTCCACTATTGTCCGCCTTAAGTAACTACGAAGCGGGTAAGGTTTCTGACTTACCAGGGCCGGGTAGACAAAGAAATACCACCCAACTGACGACAACGATATTCATGACCAATATCATGAAAATCCATTCACTCCAACGAAAGTAGGATTCAATAGTCTGATGTCACGTCCGCCCAGCAACGAGCAGTTTGGTTCTAACCAAAGAAAATCGGTACTTTTTATTATTCATGCTGGTTAGAACTTTTTCACATGTCATGAGATCATAATGTATAAAAGTCAAAACATGATCAGATTTATAATGTTTTTCTCCTCTAGATACACTTTTATGCTCGTCGGAGAAGTATTTCATAAGGGCGTCCGCCATTGTTCCAATAGTTTAAAACCAGTTACTAAGTTACTATGCGTCCTTACGAGGGAAGTGACGTCACGACTGTTGAAGCCTTTTGTGGCGAATGGTCTGATGGTTAGCCAATATATGACCGACACAAGGCCTTCAGTATCAGGAATCGTCTCAAAGAACAAGGTTTAAAATGCCGAAGGCCTTATATCGGTCATATTTTGACTGCAGGGACCAAAGTCGTCGTCTTCGTCAGGAATGGGCCATGGCGCATCGAAGGTGGTTTCATCCTTAATGGAGTGCTGTTCTTTTCACCGAAAGTCGGTTCATTTTGTCACACAATGACGGTGGTGTAAGAGTTTGGCGGCCGAGTAATACTTATTGGGCGTCACTGTGACGATTCGGGCCGCTCCCGCGGGGTCGGTAGAGTCAGATAGCCCGAATGAAACGTCAACAAAAGAAAAGAAAAGGAAAAGACTAGGAGGATAGAAAGAGGGAACTCGTTGACAAGTTCCCTCGTAGAGGGAGATCAGGCCACTGCACTGGGTCTAGCCTGATTAGAGGGAAGAGAAAGAAGAAGAAAGTCCGTGTTCCACGGCCAGACAATGCTAACAAAAAAAAAAATGAAGGTCATCAAGATTTACAAACACGACACATTTATTCCAGAGTGGAGTTCAAAATGTCTAGCAACCCGATGGATGTACGGTCAACTCCAGACTCGTACGGGTTATGCCCTAGCTACCATTGCCAGCGCATAACACTAGCTATGTTTAAAAAGTCAGCTTTTATATAGCGCAATATCCACTAAACGTGCTCAAAGCGCTTAACAAAGGATCCTGACCAACAGCAACACGTCACGTGTAGAACGAGACATGACGCCTGTTAGTCGATATTACAATTATATTCTTTTTCGACCGAGACAACGCTATTAACGACCAGTACTCATTTAACACCTGAGTACAGTGGTGATAGAATGAGAGTAAAGAGCCTTTTCCAAGGACTAAACGATGCGCCGAACGAGGCTCGAACCCAGGACCTACCGATCCGAAAGCGAATGTCATACCACAAGACCACATAGCCACACATAGTACGCATTTTACCCCTGAGTACGACGAAAGAATGTATTTTTAAGAGCTCAATCAACTTTGCACCACCCACAGCGGAATCGAACCATGAACCTACAGAACCTAAGGCGCACGTCATACCACAAGACACCTAAGACATGCAATGCTGACAGCATTCCTATTGGTGTACTCCAAAAAAAACAAAACACCTATTTTAAATATTGGCCACAAAACTCGTCCTTCAAATAATGATCGATGACCCTCATCTCCCCAAAGACTTCTCAAATTTCCGTGAAGACTTCCGAGAAATCCCAGGTTTGAGGAGTTTTTGAAAAGATGAAAGTCATTTTTAGCGCTCGATATTTGAAGGATGAGTTTTTCTGGCTAAAATTTCAAATACGTGCAGGGACGGCTGGTAATAATGGGCAGGGTGGGCAAATACCAGCCTGTTTTTTTCAAGTTATATGCTGTATTACCAGGTCCGAAATAATCAAATTTAAATTAGATAATTTCAAAAGTTACTACTTAAACTTGATACTTCGTACTGAAATCAATTTGTGTGTATTTTTGATAGATTGCGAATGACCATGCACCCCGTAATGCATAAACCAGGATACGCTCCTGTTCTTTTTATCAACCCCCCCCCTCCCCTCCCCAACCACTCCACTCCGCCCACATCGTCATCTCATCGTCACGTCGCCTGACGGTGAACTAACTCCGATTTTTGCTGTCTGGCCTCTCTAGTACTAGGTCGGGCTAATTCAAATGAGCCCACCTTAATAACCAGTGAACACTGAATAGAGCTTTTGGCAAACGAACTTTTTCTTATTTATTGCCTTACTTGTGCTGGTACCATTGATGTAATGACTTTGGGAAGGTTCCAGTATTGAATTAAATTTATTAACTTACTAATATTATATCAATTTAGTATTAACTTGTGTTGTTTTTATATATTTGTTTATCCATTTAAATTATTTCTTTTTTTTTTTCTCGTTTTCTTTAAGTACTTCTCAAAACTCATTTATTTAAATTGTTTTCTTATTTGTTTTTTGTTGTTTTTTTGTTTTTGTTTTTTAACAAATTAATTTGTTAGTTCTTTTTTTATTATTCTTAAAGTAATTACCGCTGTATTTTTATTGCCAGACTAAATAATTTTGCAAAACAATGTAATTTTCTATTGTATTTCCTCTAATAAAACAAAACATTTTATTCAAAAGTCACGACTAAATAAATATTAATACAACCACCATTTTGGTTTTCTCAACAATTGAATTAGTATACGAGAAATACTCTTCTGAGTAAGGAGAGAGTTGAATTCTAAGTTATAGAGGAAATAAAGACGTTTAAAGGAAGGGTGGGCAGATTCCGTACTTGCCCGTCCTGAAGCTAATACATACATAAGATAGTTCGCGACGAAGAGGCGGGAAGCTAGGGGTTGGTTGGGGAAGGAGCATAGCACTCTTGTATAGATAGCATTGGGAAGGAGTAAAGATAACACGGTCGTTATTGTGATAGTATAACGAATGCATGAGGAGAGATTGATAACATTCTTTTGTCTTAATTGTATTGTGTGAATTATTGGCGAAAGCCTAAGATTAAATAAACTTTGTAATATCGTATGGTGGTAACCATCATTGTCGACGACATCGTGGTTGTCATCATCATCATCATCATCATCATCATCATCATCATCATCATCATCATCATCATCATCATCATCATCATCGTCATCATCATTAACAACAATATTAACAACAAGTACAACAATCGTCTCCACAACTATCATTCTAACCAACAGCACCACCAAAACCACTATCATAATTACATCCTCCCTCACCGCCTCGTCTTCCTCCTCCTCCTCCACCACCACCACCACCGCTACCACTATTCCAACCACTACCACCACCGGCACAATCATTCTAACCACCAAGACAGCAGTAAAAATGATGCAATTTCAGCTCTGAATGAAACTCGAGTCATATCGCTGTTGTTGCTTCTCGATGAAAACTTTAAGGTTACTACATACTACTGAAAACCAGTAATGTAACAGAAATATTAATCTCGCCGTTGAGGGATTAAAGCATCACTTTAATTTTTCGAGTGAACGAAATGGACTTCTATTGTCAAGGTGTTGTCGCATTATGTCTCGTCGCTTTAGTTTTTAGTTGTATTCTCTTTCGTGATTATTTTTTGATTACGTTTGGAATAATTAAAATCTACTGGTATTGTCATTTCATTGTGAATGTGATTATTTGTGGTTGAAATATTTTTTTTAAAGGTGAAAAAAAAATTATAATTAAAATAAATAAATAAATAAATAAATAATATATATATATATATATATATATATATATATATATATATATATATATATATATATATATATATATGACCGGATCATCTTTGCCCAACCACTGTAAATAGGCTAGAACCGCCACTGAATACGTGTTTGTCTGCAGTACGGGAGCCTAGTGAGTGACCAAAGGAAGATAACATAAGAACCTAGTGGTGTCAATTATCGTTATCTATTATCTGATACTGTCGATAGAAACAGCTGAGAATAGTAGTTATTATCATTATAAATTGTGTGTGTTCCTCTGTGTGTGTGGGTGTGTGTGTGTCGTGTGTGCGTGTGTGTGTGTGTGTGTGTCTGTTAAGCGTGTGATAACATTGTATTATGCGATGTAAAGCGACATAGAGGTTTCGACAAGAGGCGAAATTATAAGAGGAATTATTACTGCCATTATTGCCCTTATTAATATTATCATTAACATCATCATCATTATTATTATTATTATTATTATTATTATTATTATTATTATTATTATTATTATTATTATTATTATTTTATTATTATTATTATTATTATTATTATTATTATTATTATTATTATTATTATTATTATTATTATTATTATTATTATTATCATCGCTGCCGAGTGGACTGGGGGGGGGGGAGAGAGGTCAGAAAGAAATCTTGACTGCATGTTGGGATCGATCTCGGTCCCTTTGCGAGTGAAGCGAGTGCTCTACCAACTGAGCTATCGGGGGGGGGGGGGGACCCCAATAAATAAGAAGAAAGTAGAGTGGGTTTTCTTTATGAAATTTTGAAAAGCTGAAATTTCCAAATTCCTATCATCTGGCGGGCAGAATGTTTTTGGTATTTTGCTTAAGCACATAGCATATTTAGAATGGATAAAGTTGACGTCGTTCTGCACTTTGTAATCGTTTTTAGTCACCATTTGGGTGATTAGTTCTCACTTCAGTCCCGCTAACAAACTATTAACTTTGAAGGTTACCGTTTCATATGTTGATACGACTAATCTGTAAGATTTAGATAGAACGAAGTTGACGTCACTCAGGTCTTTGTTTTGTTTTTTTGCCATCCGCGTTTATGAGTAATTCTCACTAAACTGTATAAACCAGATTATAAACGTTCAAGGTTGCACATAGTTTTGTGTGTTGTCCGTTATACTTCCGGATGGCAATGTTGTGAGTATCTTAGCCAAGCGCATACTATCTATAGCGAATGAAAAATATTGCCAAATGCTAAATCCATTTAATTCGTGCAAAAAAATGAAGAGGGAAGGGGCGGAGAGAAGAAAGTTCTTAATAAGCGAAATTGGATTCAATAGTCTGATGTCACGTCGCCCAGCAACGGCGAGCAGTGTGGTTCTAAACAAAGAAATTGGCACTTTTTATTCTTCATGCTGGCTAGAAGTTGTCATATGTCATTTGACCAAAATGTATAAAAGTCTCATAAGGGCGTCCGCCATTGTTCCGATAGTTTAGAGCCAGTTACTAAGTTACTATGCGTCATTAGTATAATTGTAACACGCCTGACCGGCGAGTCTTGTTTTTGTTGGCTCTTTCATTTACGTGTTTTGAGTGATTTTTATCTGACATTTCGCCTGGATTTTAATACCATCTGATTTGTGATAGTCTTGTGGTTTTATTGATATACATTTTAACGATTTCTAACAGAGGATTTTTCTAAAATTTTAAAATTTAAGTATGGATTTTCCAAAGTCGAACATAGTTTTAAACTGCTATTTGTTTACAGCCATATTGGAAACTTTATTCACTGTGCTATATTTTACAACTTTTAACAACTACCGTGTACATCGATCTATTTATAATACTAATTTTGTGAACAGACTCAGAGGGGGTAGACGAAAACAACTCCCTATAACCACCGTCATTGGTCATCGGCCAACCCCACGCCCGCTCCCCCTACGACCTCGATCCTCGCTTCAATTTATCAACACTCGTCCCCCATCCAATCTAATCACTTCAATGAGTAATCCTCACCGTTCCTTGTCAAATGTCAACACTGTCCGTGACAGTCAGTATGAAATTAACGACCACCATGACAACAACTCGCAGCAACAGCACCGTCTTGAGCAACAACAACAACAACAACAACAACAACAACAACAACAACAACAACCTGCACGTAGTGATCATACCAGTTTAAAAATTGGATTACTAAATGTTAGATCGTGTCGTAATAAAACTCAAGACATAATCGACATTATTGAAGATCATAAAATTAATATTTTTGTCATCTTGGAAACATGGCTTAATCATTCATATGATGATCCAATTATGAAAGCAATTACACCCGAAGGCTTTTGTATTAAATCATTTCCACGCATTGGGAGGAAAGGAGGTGGTATTGCAATTATTTACAACTTGTCACTCTTTGACAAGATATCATTTCACCATGATAATTTTAGAAGTTTTGAATACGCTGGATTTGCCATTCATGAAAATAATTTTAAAAAGTCGTTTCACTGTGTCTACCGCCCACCACCAAGCCAACAAAACAAAATATCAACAATTGATTTTTTATCTGAGTTCGGAGAATTTATGTCTATGCAATCCATTAACAAAAAGCATAATATTTTTATGGGTGATTTTAACATTGATTATTTCGGAAACAAAAATGAATCGAAAGTATTTCGGGAGATTATTGACACAAACAACTATATTCAACTTGTAAGCGGTCCTACAAACAACCATGGCCACACAATAGATCATGTCATTACAGACATTGAACATTCTCTCTCTTCACCTGTCTCAAATATTGATAAATTAATCTCTGACCATCATTTAATTGTGTTTTGCGTTTTATTTCCAATGAAGCACGAAGTAAAAAAGATGATAACATCTCGTAATTTGAAGAATATAAACATGAACATTTTTAAACAAGACCTTGACCATAACGTTAAAAATAAACATGATGCGAATGGTCTCCACGAGTCAATTGTTGGTACGGTGGACAAGCATGCTCCCTTAACAACTAGAGCAGTAAAAGTGAGACGTCAAGCACCCTGGTATAATACCGAAATAAAATTGAATGGATTAGCCAGGAGGCGGCAGAAAGAAAATGGCTCAAGTCCAGAGATGCTGTCGATAAGAAGCGATACATCGCGGCTAGAAATGATGCAAAAGCCGTCAATTTCAGGGCCAAAAAGAAATTCTATGAAGAAAGCCTCAAAAACGTGGGACGTTCGAGACAATTCTTTGCCTTGACCAAGGAACTGCTGGGACAACAGACGCAACCAGCTCTCCCATCTTTAATCGATCGTGCAGATCTACCAACTCGCTTTGGTCAATATTTTAAAGAAAAAACGGATACCATCAGGAAGGAACTCTCGTCTGAATCGATCCCTACAACATTTGACAAGTTTCATGGTGATTCGTTAACACATTTTTCAAAGATTACTGAAGCTGACTTACGTGATTGCATTATGTCGTCTCCAACTAAAAGTTGTGATTTAGACCCTTAAATACTGCCATTTTAAAAAAATGCATTGATGTAATTTTAACACCATTTACATGTATTGTTAATAATTCGTTGCAGTCAGGTGCTGTACCAGACATTTACAAAGTTGCTCATGTCAAACCCCTTTTGAAAAAACCTGATCTCGATAAAGAGAACTTAAAAAACTATCGCCCTGTCTCTAATCTTCCTTTTCTCTCTAAGATCTTAGAAAAGCTTGTTTTGAAACAATTACTGTCTCATCTTAAAAATAATTGTCTTGAAGAAAAATTTCAGTCTGCTTATAGGCAACATCATTCGACGGAAACCGCACTTGTTAGGGTTGTTAATGATCTCCTCTCTGTTATAGACAATGGTTCATGTTCTTTGCTGAATTTGCTTGACCTATCGTCTGCTTTTGATACTATTGATCACAATCTTCTTCTCAAACGTCTTGAAATTACTTATGGCGTGTCTGGTGCAGCGCTTGATTGGTTTAGGTCATATTTGTTTAATCGTAAACAGATTATTACGGTGGATGAATATAGATCGGAGGAAATCTTTCTTGATTGTGGGGTTCCCCAGGGTTCAGTACTTGGACCCGTTCTTTTTGTTTTGTACGTTGGCCCTCTGTCTAAAATCATCAGAAGTTTTGGTCTGTCTTACCATCAATACGCTGATGATACGCAATTGTACTGCGTTTCCAATATGAGAAATTTACAAGAAGTATCAGCCAATAGTAAAAATTGTATCCAAAGTGTTAAGAAATGGATGAATGAGAACAGACTGAAACTGAATGATGATAAGACGGAGGTGCTGTATGTGGGGAACAGGAAGTGGAAAAGTGAAACAGATTTGAAGTTGGGGGATGCCTCTATTCAAATTGTTGACAAAGTGAAAAACCTTGGCACATTCTTAGACTCTGGACTGTCGATGGAGCACCAGGTTAATAATTTGGTTAGATCTCTCTTTTTCCAACTAAAAAAGATTGCTTCCATTAGACGGTTCATATCTGAGGATGTGACCAAGCACCTGGTTGTGTCCCTCGTACTATCGAAATTGGATTATTGTAATGCTCTGTTGTTTGGCGTTTCGCAATACAATCTGAAACGTCTTCAGATTGTCCAAAACAGCGCTGCCAGACTAGTATTTATGAAGCGTAGGTGCGACTCTGCCGGACCTCTACTTCATGACCTGCATTGGCTGCCTGTTGAGAAAAGAATTAAATTCAAAGCTTGTGTTTTAGTGTATCGTTGTCTTGAAGGTACTGCCCCTTCCTACCTTTCAGAACTAATTGAAAGATATTCAAAACCCCGCCCCTTACGTTCGGCCAGTGATTCCACAAAACTAGTTGTCCCTCGAATTCGGAAAAATGCTGGAATGAGATCCTTTTCTCATTTCGGACCCTCTATTTGGAACGCCTTACCGCAGAGCATTCGTGAAAAAGAATCTTTGTCTATTTTTAAACGTTCGCTTAAAACATATTTGTTTCGATTTTAGTAGATGGTATGAGAAGCAAGATAGGTTTGGTTTGTGTTGTGTGTTGTATTGTGTGTGTGTGTATGTGTGTGTGTGTGTGTGCTTGTGTGTGTGAATGAGTATGTTTCAGCCAAAGTAATTTGTAATTTAAGCGCTTAGAGTCTGGTGTCTCGGAGTTATAGCGCTATATAAGTTTTCAGCATTATTATTATTATTATTACGAGGGAAGTGACGTCATGTACATCAATATCTTTCACACAGCAATGGACCTTTATCGACAACAATAATACACGCTGTGTTGGTTAATCAAAATAACACACTTTGTGTGAGAAAAGATAACATGATTGCTTCTTGTAATGAACCATAGAGCAATAAAATTTGATTTATATATAATGAGGAAATAAATACCATATTATTTGGTCCATGATATGCTCATAAATACACACACTCACACACACACACGCACACACACACACACATATATATATATATATATATATATATATATATATATATATATACGTGTGTGTGTGTGTGTGTCTGTTTGTTGTGTATGTGTACTATTGTTTATGAATTGTATATATATAACATATAACACAAATGATAAATAATACACGTTGGTGTGTAGGAGAATGGCCGGATTACATAGCTATACACGGGAGGGGGGGGGGGGGGGGCTTTTTACAATAAAATCTTAACCAGAAATTTAAAGTGTGCGACAATTTGGTCTAGTAGTATGACACTCGACTTTGGATCGGAAGGTCCTGTGTTGGAGTCCCGAGCGACGCATAGTTGTCAGTGGAAAAGGCTTTTTAGTCACATTCTTCCATCGTACTCAAATGTCATGTAATATTATGAGTGAGTACATGTCCATTAACAGTGCAATATCTGTTCGAACAAAATTGTAATATCGCCGAATAGGCGTCACTTGTCTCGTGCTACATGCTAAGTGTTGCTGTTTGCTCGGGACCACTTGTAAAGCGCTTTGAGCACGTTTAGTGGATATTGCGCTATGTACAAGTTATTTTACTTCAAATATGACCAAAGTTCTTAAAAGGGCATTTAGTCTTGCTGGGCCAGATGAAAATTAAGTTTACAGTTTATAATATTGTCAAAGACTACCAAGCTGCTAGAAGCTGTTTAAAGACAAGTGCACTTATTTAGAGTAATATCCACATAACAAGTGCCCTTGTCTTTAAATGTTCTAGTTCAAGTATTTGTTTGGCCAAGATATATGTAATACAGTTTTGAAACAACTGGTCACATTTAGCAAGACTCAAATAATATTCGATAAATAGTAACAGGTCTAAATTCTTTTGTCTTCCAGAATCCAAGTTCAAGAGAATCACACCAGCCTGTGAGGCCTTCGGGAGTTTCCCAGATTCAGAGTGGCCAAGCAACAATAACACCGCAAATTCCCACCACGACTACCACAAACAGAGAGGAATCCGACTCGGACAACACGTGGATAATCGCAGTGGGCGTGGTCATACCTCTTGTCATCATCTGCATTTTGCTCTTCGCTGCTTACAAAATCTACCGCCGGAAGTTCCCAGTTCGAATGATTCTTGGGAGAGAATTCGGCAAATTCCGAAATCCCAACTATCAGAGGCCCAAGTCGGGTCTGACACTAGTTCGTGATGATACAGACTGGGACCAGACTGGTAATCGATCTTCTGCCGAATACAACCCCGACTACCATACTTCCGATTACAAGATTCCATACGACAATAAAGGATTTGAAGATGACGAAGTGGATTTGAATGAGGAGAGCAGAGAAGATAGGGATTTTCGTATGAGGAAGAGTTGGCTGTTTAGAAGTAGAGAAAATCAAGACCAAAAACAAAATTCAAGTAGTGAAGGAATTGGAGGGCAACATTCCAATGGTAGTAATCTAGATCAGGACGAAATTTGTGGAAGGGCGAGTGGAATTGATACTGCAATTTCTACGACTGCTAAGAAAGACAATGAGTTTTCAGATGATTCGGACATAGAAGCAATGATGCAAGAACAAAAAGTAACCCCGAGACTAAAACGGAAGAACGTGTCCGAATCTGATTTGTCAATATCCTCTGTCTCTTCTGAACAAATTTCTGTGAAAGACCCAAACGTTTCACATAGTGACTATTCAATCTCCTCAGAAACCAAAGATGGCGGCGGTGAAATTAAACCTCAAATTGAGTCCAATGATGGAACGATCAAGAGGAGTAATTTTGTCGAGAAATTCGAACCCATTTTCCTGCAGCCGTCATTTGAAGAGGTGCGTGCGCAATTGAAGGCCAGAGCTCGTTCCACAAGCGGCAGCAAATGCGCCAAACTTGAGCGACCGAGAAGTTTTAGTTTACAAATCGACCCCTCCAAATCGGCTCGTCGTAATTCTTGCACCCTGACTGATTCTTCAACAGCCGAAACTGACCTCCGCCGTTTTGTGCATGCACAAAATATTACTGCAGCCGTTGTCGGCGTAGAACTGTTATCAACGTCAGTACGGGCAATGTACTCATCTCTGTCTTCTGTGAACAGCAATCCTCATCTAGTTACAGACTTGGACGACGAACTCTCCGATGGCCCTCGAAATCTGGATACGAGTCAAAATGAGATCGTTACAATAAAGGTAACAGACTACGATGAAAAGACAAATGGTTCAAAACCCGCTGACCACGCTACGTGTGATTCACCCGAAGACAGTGTTGTGAAAGCAGAATTAGGAATAGTCGAGAATTCAGAGACAAAAACTAGACATTTGCATGTAGAACAAGCTACTGAAGAACCCGAGAACAGTCAGAGATGTCAAGATGAATTTGAAAAGGTGGCCATTAGTGTAAGGAATGATATCAACCAAAGAGATGTGGAAAGTAACAGAAGCACTTCCGGTTCATCAACTTCCTCTGATGACACTCATATTGAAGAACACCATGCTAACATGGGGAAACTTCAGTACATGGCACAAATGTCCACCATTTCCACTTCGTCCGGGCAGATGTCTCCTAAAGTCGAGGATGATAAAACAAAATGCATCGACAAATTGGAGAAATTTGACGAACGAAATGCAGATGACGATGAACATTCTGATCATGAACAAGTGTCTCAGGGTGTCGCCATTGAATCACAAGGCTCTCTTATCTTAGATACTCATAACATTTATGAAACGAATGACCTTCAATCTGATGAAATTCAGAAAGCTTCAGTTAAAATTAGTGTCACCGAAAATTCGAATCTAAACGGTAATAATGAGTTCGTGGACGATATGAAGGTTGAGGAGTCCGTTTTAAACAACGATACGTTAAATTTGAACTATCACACCAAAGAATTAGAATCAACCAATGAAAAGGATAGACAATACGATAACAAATTTGCGGCTACACGCAACCCGAAAGGATGCGATGATGACACAAATGATTTCAATCATCTTAGCCGTACATCTGACGCTTGTGCTCAAAATAAACATCCAACTTTAGATTTCAACAGAGATTTTGGTGCTCCAGACTTCCACGCAGAATCAAAATCAGGAGAAATTGTTGAGTCGAGCAAATCGAGTGATTTTACGAGTAATGATCGGATGGGAAACGGTGAATGTGACCAAAAGAAAAGGATTTTGGGGTCCGTTGATGTGATAAATGATAAAGACGATGATAGGTTATCTAATCCTATGTCTGCCAGTGATTATGACACAGACGGGGAGTCAAGCCTTGACTCAGATACAGAAACTAAAGGTTCGTATACGTTCCACTTTAGTCAACAAGAAGAACAACAACAGCAGCAGCAACAGAAACAACAACAACATCACGATTCTGCCAATGAGAAAATGGGAAGAAATAACAAGGACCCCTCCGTGGACGAAAACATTGAAGGGTTTCAAAATTCAAATTTCGATAATCGTTCGACTTCAGCGGAAATTTCAGGAGCCCCGTCGGCTCCCCATAGTAGTCGGGTTCGTATCATCAGCAAACTGGAACTATCCGATGCGTCAAGTGATTCATCTGATGTTTTGGACGATGAATGTGATGGCGTTGGATCATCAACGAAAACCATACAGAATGCCAAACAAAACCCGTCATTGAAAAAGATATCGTTTGATCCGAGTATCATGTTGAATGACGATACCACTAGTGACGACGATAGTGACGTCAGCAGCGAAAATGATGGCGTAAACAGTAATGTGTATCATCATTCACATGTTCCAGAAAATATAACAAATCAAAAGGAAACAATTCAGTCAGACAATGAAAATAAATCTATTTTAAAACCAGGTTCGACAGAAAATATCCATAAAAAGGGGGCCAGTGATTCGCTGACCTTTGACCCCATTAAAACGGGAACTTCTGTCCAAAGGGATAGAAGTAACACAGACGGAAGTGAAAGCATTGATGTGTACCACGAGTTCTCGGATGAAGCCATAGACAATATATTAATACTTGGTGATGGCAAAGATGTCGGGAACGAGGAAAATGTCGATTCTAATTCTAATGTGACGGTACAACAAACCATAGCAGTTGACCCTGATGTCAACTTTTCCTTTGATTGGAAGACACAGGTCAAGGTTAGAGAAGATGTGGATGTCGATATCGATGTTTAGTTGTTACAAACCCTTTCTAAACGGTAGTATGCCTGGGTGAACCCAGTGGGTAAAAGTCGATTTTAAACTTATAAAATTTGAATTTAGAAGAAAAAATACAGGATTTCATAAACTTAAAAACTTGTTTAAATCCTGATTACTTTGACTTTAAAGTCAATAGGGCAGAAAAGTATGATGTCAAAAACTGGTTCCTATTTCATTGAAAGTGTAAAACTAGTCTTCCGGGGGACCGAATCCCTACCTTGTGTAAATGATCTTCTGGTTTTTAAGTAATGAAATCTTATTTTCTAGTATAAATATGCTGGTCGTCAATAAAAATCATCCATCTTCACTCTCTTACGCCCTTTAATCCTTAGAATTTGCCTATACATCCTACTTCGAAAACATTTATGCCACCTTATTTTCAATAAATTATATAATTGATTATTTGCCCTTCGATTACCGGTTACATTCACACTTCCAGTGATTTCGGAACCAGAAAATTAGAAGGAGTGACGTCACGACTTCTCTTCCCAATTGTATTGATCTGTTTCATTCCAACATACTACCACACAGACGGGTTAGACTATGATTTCTGTTATTCCAGTTAGGCTTCGATATATCGATATATATTGGTTCATCTTCCGCAGTCTGATTATGTCATTATTTCCATAGAATCTTCAATTCAAAATTGTGCAACCGATGCAAGCTTGGTTTAGTCTTCTGGGAAAAATAACTGAGTGCCGTTTTTTATCGGTTATGACGTCAGAACCAATTCCCTATTATCCCAACAAGTACACTGTGCGCTTAACAAAGTAGGTCAAAAGAGTGGGCTCAGTTGTGACACACAGAAAAAAATGACCTTTGAACTTTGAACCGAAACTAGTTTGTGACCTTGACCTGGTCAACACCTCGGGAGTTTAAATCGAAAGCAAGGAAGTTAAAACAAATAGAAGGGAACCCTGCGCATGTGGCATCCCTGGCATCAAATAAATGGAATACAAAAGTAGTGAATACAACTCACTTTTTAGTGCTGAAGGAAACAAATGGTCCCATCGGTTGAACTATTGAATGCAACTCACTGTGTAGTGATGAAGGAAATAAATGATCCCATTGGTTGAACTATTGAATACAACTCATTGTTTAGTGACGAAGGAAACAAAAAATCCCATTGGTTGAAATAGTGAACTCATTGTTTAGTACTGAAGGAAACGAATGATCCCATTGGTTGAAATACAAATGGTCCCATCGGTTGAACTATTGAATACAACTCACTGTGTTGTCATGAAGGGAAAAAGATGATCCCATTGGTTGAACTATTGAATACAACTCATTGTTTAGTACTGAAGGAAACAAATGATCTCATTGGTTGAACTATTGAATACAACTCATTGATAAATGATGAAGGAAACAATAAGTGATCCCATTGGTTGAACTATTGAATATAACTCATTGTTTATTACTGCAGGAAACAAATGATCCCATTGGTTGAAATACAAATGGTCCCATCGGTTGAACTATTGAATACAACTCATTGTTTAGTGATGACGGAAACGAGTGATCCCATTGGTTGAACTATTGCATATAACTCACTGTTTATTACTAAAGGAAACAAATGGTCCCATTGGTTGAACAATTGAATACAACTCATTGTTTAGTGATGAAGGAAACGAGTGATCCCATTGGTTTGAACTATCGAATACAACTCGTTGTTTATTACTGATGGAAACAAATAATCCCCCATTGGTTGAACTATTGAATGCAACTCATTGTTTAGTGATGAAGGAAACGAATAATCCCATTGGTTGAACTATCGAATACAACTCATTGTTTATTACTGAAGGAAACCAATTATCCCATTGGTTGAACTATTGAATATTTCTCACTGTTTATTACTGAAGAAAACTAATGATCCCATTGGTTGAACTAGTGAATGCAACTCGCCGTTGAGTTTACTTTGGTGATCGTCGCCTTGTAATGTTAATGTTACGTGAATTTTTGGTCAATGCGTAGCCTTCGTTAACTCGTAGCCTGACACTAGGACTTGTATTGTGGCGTCATTTTAGATCACTGCACCGTCTCGTTAAATTAGAAATGCTCAAGGAAACAAAAGATCTCATTTGTTAAACTATTAAATATAACTCACGAGTCGCTTTCTTTTGATGGCCGTTGCCTTGTTTTGTGAGGTCATTTTGTTGGTGAGTGTCGGGCTATGAGTTTACGAAAGCAGCACTCTAATCACAGCCTTTCTTTTTTTTTTTTTAACGTATAGCCTGACACTAGTATTTTGATTTCATTTTTTTAGGTTACTACACCGACAAGTGTGTTGTCATTAACAGTGCTCAAGAAAATAAATGATCCCATTTCTTGAAATACATATTGAATACAACTCATGATTCGCTTTTATTTAGTGATCTCGCCTTGTATAGAAGAAACGAAATTGGCGTTACTCAGCAGTTTGCTATTGTTGATAAACAGCCATTTTAATGATTAGTTCACACTGAATTATATCAATCAGTCTATAAACGTTCAAGTTGACACATAGTTTTGTGTTTGTTATATTCGGCTGGCGGATTTTTGAATATTTTACCTAAACACATAGCATCAATTTTAACGCTATTTATTTATCTTTTTGGTCAGTGTCAGGCTACGATTTTACAAAGGGTACGCTCTTATGCCTTTCCAGTGTCTTTCATATCACTTTGTTACAAATGTTATTTGATTCTATATGGATGAGTTGTGAGCACAGCTGTCTTTATTTCATGCCGACCAACCACGGTTGTCGGCCTTCCAGATGTTAACTACAACGTTGAATTTATTATATGAAGTCACATCAATGTTTTGTTTATTCACCTTAACAACGCCATTCTCACATCTCCCATTCGTCTGTAGTGTTTCATTCATCGTGCTTTGTTGATAAAGGGGAAACCCGAAACGTCCACATTATATGTTTTCGTTTATTAAATTGAAGCTTTTATTCGGTTTCTCATTGTTATTTATACCTTTACCAAGTGGGTTTTTCAAACGAATGTAAGAACCGCAGTATATGAAGTGGTCCTGATTGTTCAGTTGGTAGAGCACTCGCTTCACACGCAAAAGAACTTGGATCGTTCCCGGGTGATGCCGAGATTTTCATCTGAACCCCTTATCCAATATTATCGACCCAGCACTGATTGGATAGTCTGTTAGATCTTTGCGAAAGTACTTTGCGATAGACTCGCGTCCTATCCAACGGGTAACAAGCAATCGCTAATTATCCGTTCCAAGCTGTCGAAATCGGGTCCATGGGCCTTTTAGCTCGGAAGGACTACTTTTTAAAATATATATATATTATCTAAATTTGCACTTTACAATGTTGGTCCCTGACTATAGAAGAAATGCGTTTGTCGTCAATTGTGTCCCTTTGTTGTGTCCAGACCGTGACCACTATAACAAGGACAACTCAAATGCAACATTTCAAAGGACTTAACTCTTCCTTACCCGACCATTTTCCACAAGGTACTGACTTGGCCACCGATGCTAAGAGCAGCTTTAGTCTTTAGTAATAAACGAAAATGAATACAACAACTTAAAAAAAGAACAAAATACCAAGCACGGAATGTTTCGAGCTCAAAACGCTTCTTCAGCCAACAACCAATAATTGAATACAAATACATTATTTAAAAAAGATTTATGTTTTTATTGTTTTTTGTTTTTGTTGTTGTTGGCAGAAGAGTTTTGAGCTCGAAACGTTCCATGTTTGGTATTTAGTTCTTTTTTAAAGCTGTTGCATTCATTTGTGTTTATTACTTTTTACAGTCCACAGATTCTAGCAGCTTCGTATCACCAACGATGGTAGAAGAAGGGAGGTTGATAAGTTTGGAGTTTTTTTTTTTGTTTTTTTTTTCTCTTTAAATGTCATCTAAATCATCCGGGTGCTGTTATTCGTTACAATAGGTGATAACAATTAGCTCAATAGCAATTTTGTAGTCATAACCAGCGGTTTGTTGGTTGAAAACGGTCGCAGTTCTTATTATTTATAATGAATTGTATAAATGAAATATATGGGTCTGCTTTTATATATTCCTCTGATTTCATTTTGTGGATTTTGCCCTTCTATTGCTCGATAAAGAAGGCGACTTGATGAGCCCAGTAGACCT
>NC_088362.1:23920746-24018246 GCF_034508935.2 Berghia stephanieae | reverse complement strand
CTTTCGTTTTTTCTCAGAATGAAAAGGGGTGCATTTTTAATTCAGAAAAGTGAGTGGAGCAGGCACTTATGTTGATAATAACAATAAATGAAGTGAGTAGGACAGTGCCAGAAGACAACAGAGAATAAAACTTCATGGCGGCGATGGGGTCTCGAACCAGCGACCCTACTACTTATAATTCTAATGGCCTGGCCGGGGAGATCGTGACTCGACTCTTCTACTTCTTATTTTATTAGTATTAAGTAATTAGCTATCCACGACCCCCCCCCCTCGAAAAAAAAAGAACATTCGCTTCAAACAGTCTAACTAGAGCCTCACGATTCTAATGACTAATGATGCTCCCAAATAGCCCCTAGCCCTAGAGTCCTAGAGGAATCAGAATACGAAAACAAAAACCGGCAAAAAGCGGAATCAACTTATGACTATGTCATGTTTTGCTGTATATAATGTAATAGACAATCCAGAATACTCTGATAAAACAATATAGAATGTGTAAAAATTTGCAGAAATGTTAGAGACTAAAAGTCTAAAAGGGGGTCAAATAATAATAGAGGACACAGGCCCAAACAGTCTCACTCAGAGCACAGCATTGCATGAATGTAACCTTGACCCCCCCCCCCCCCTCACACACACACACAACACAGAGCCAAGCAAACACACGCGAATACCAGTACACAGACACACACACAAACTGCCAAAATTAAATGGCAGTGTCAGTGTCTACGTACAGGTGAACTGGGCACCTAGCCTCAGGCTCAGGATCTACGTACACCGTAACTCCGGTAACTGGTTTGTTGCTGCAATACAAGCAGTGGATGTGCCTCGCTCTTTGTGTGTGTGTGTTATTTTAAAAAATCAAACAATACAATTTAACCCATAAAAAGTGAGATTCATTATTACTTTAACCTAACACCAGATCTTAGTCTTAATGTTATCATTAAAAGAAAGACAAGCTATGCGATTATAGCTTAATTGGTGGAAACGATTTATTTTGCATTAACAATAGGGTAACTATTATCTGGATGAAAAAAAAAAAATCAGCGTTGAGGTTAAAATTGCACGAATCACATATCGTAAAAACACCCCTCTTTGATCTACGTCATCAGGCGACCCTTCTTTCATTTTCTCCAATACCCCCCCCCCCCCCCTCTCTCTCTCTCTCTCTCTTTCTTGTCATAGTGTCATCCCTTCCACTTCGCATCTCACGGTGAAATGAAAACTTGCAAATACATGTAGGATTTGTCTCTCACTAGGCCTAGGCTAATGGATTAAAAACCAAGATATCGGGTAGTGCGTGTCTAATACCAAACTATAGATTCTCTGTTTGGCCAATTTAATCAGGCAATTGGCATTCTGGCAGCCCAGCTCCTGCTTACGTTCTGCCTGTAACACACACGCATACACACATAAACAAACACAAGGGGGGGGGGAATAGGAGTAGGAATGAAAGAAATCAAGGTCATAAGTTACTGTGCACCAAGCTCAATACCACCTTTGCTCCTCCCTCCCAAAGCGCGGTACAAGGTTACCGTGTACGTAGATCCTGGTGCTAGGTGCCCTGTTACCGTGTACGTAGACACTCCGAAATTAAATAATTAAATAGGGAGAGTAGCCAACTGCACTCAATAATACTCCCAATTGGAGCCAATAAATGATAATTTGATTTCATAAACCAACTACCAATGCCTGTCATTTTCTTTTTGCTTTACAGCTTCTTCCCGAGACATTTAGGGGAATGAAATCTGTTGCCAGGTCCCATCATTAACAGCATTTATCAGAAGATTGGTCTAAGATGACCACATGGTTTCCTTTTGCTATTGTTACAAATTTGCAGTCATGGATCCTAAGGCCTTTTGTGGGACAGCGTGGCTCAGCGGTACGGTCTTTGCTTCTTACCCAAAAGGTACAGAGTTCAATCACCTGCTGAGCTGTGTGGCCTTGAGCAAGTCACCTCGTCCTAGCTCACTTTGCAGCTGATGCCTGGGATATTCCAGTCTTCCCTGTGAATAGACCCTAAAGACAAATTTCCGCATGGGGATGAATAAAGGAAATTTATTTTATTATTTATTTTTAATTTTTAATTTTGAATCTTATAAATTCAGGTACTGATCAGTCTATACAAGTTTGGGTAGAAAATGCTTACATTGATAGGTGGATTTTAATGTTTTCTCAACTTTGACCTTTCAGTTTGTGTCTTTCAATGATCGAATCTCCCAGATCACAATTGATGTGATTCATCGCATTCGGAGGGTAGAAGATGATCCGGTAAGTTGCCAGTTTGTGATTGTTATCCTGTAGAGTAGATTTCAATTGTTATTTAACCTTCTTGTTATTGTTATCTTGTAGATTTCAATTAAAATACATATAACATACTTGAAGATAAATGAATGTTTTAGAATTCACACTGTGTTGTTGATGTTGAGAGAGATTGTTTTTCTGGAATGTATATCAATTGGCAGATGTAGGGTTTTTAGTCCAAAACGATCTGTGTTAGATATTTTGTTCTTATTTTTAAAACTGTTATATAGATTATTTTTTTTTCTGTTCAAGTTTTTTATATTTGACGATGTTTTTAAAAATGTTCATTTTTGTCTCTAATTTTTATTTCAAGCTTCGTGGTACCTATTTTGGTGAATGTTTGAATAAATGGACTGCTCTCGACCTCACAGATCAATTTAGTAAGTAAAAAAAAAATCAACCAACAACTTTAAATATGATAATTTGATTTCACCAACCAACAACTATAAATGATAATTTGATTTCATCAACCAACAACTTTATAAATGATAATTTGATTTTATCACCGAAAAACTATAAATGATAATTTGATTTCATCAACCAACACCTATAAATAATAATTTGATTTCATCAACCAACTACCAATGCGTGTCATTTTCTTTTTACTTTACAGCTACTTTCCGGCAAGAGATATCAGATCAAGTCCAGTCGTATGAGCAGCTTGTACATCATAAAGTAAGCATAGAGGGTTTTATTCTCTCTTCCACATCCAGTCATCCATTTTTTTTTGTGTGTGTGTCTACGAATGTTTTCTTCTTTTAGTGATTTATGTCAAATCAATTCCCTCTCTCAATGACTCTATCTCTGTCTATCTTATATCTATCTCCTCTCTTTCTTTCTCTCTCTCTCTCTTTCTTTTGAAGACAGTATCTTTCCAATTGTAATAATGTAATGATGTGCGAAGCACTTTAAGCACGTTTAGTGGATATTTCATAATAGCTCATGATTTAGTGTGCAAAACATCTTGCTAACTTTTTGTACCATACAAATTTTAGCTTGTATGCAATTTTTAAGATTTTCTGATTTTATTTTTCTTTCTTTCTTTTCTGTTTTTTTCTTTTTTCTATCTTTCTTTTTTTTTTTTTCTGTTCCTGCTCTTTTATCTTTCTTTCCTTCCTTTCTTTTTTTTTTCTTTTCTTTCTTTCTTTTTTTCTTGCTCTCTCTCTCTCGATCTTATTTTTCTTGCTTTCTTTCTTTCTTTCTTTAATTTTTCTTTTGTTTATTTTAATTGTTTTTATTTCTCTCTCTCTTCCTCTCCAGACAGAAATTGTGGCTGCACTTAAAAATCATTTAGCAGTTCCAAAGTCTTCAGCATTGCAAGCCCTGGAAGAGTATGTAGCAAATTTGTATATGAATTGGTTTCATCCATTTTCCTTTCGAGGTTTATGATTACAAAACTAGGTCTATACATCGTTTTGTTTTTTTTGTTTTTTTTCCAGAGGAAACCACATACATAGCTGCCAACTGTCCTGATGAAATGGGGACTGTCCCGATTTAACAATCTGAGAAAATCTTAAAGAAGAAAAATGTGACTGTTTTATGAGTATGGAAATATCCCTGGCATGTCCAGACCTAGGACAAGGCTCTTTACTCACATTCTCTCGCTGTACTCAGGTGTAAAATGAGTACCTGGCATTGCCTCTGTCCCAAAAAATTGTAATATCGTCTAACAGGCGTCATGTCCCGTCCTACATGTTACAGGTTGCTGTTGACCAGGGACCCCTTGTAAAGTGTTTTGAGCACGTTTAGTGGATATTGCGTTATATAAAAGCTCGATTAAAAAATTTTATTAAAAAAAAAATCTAGATCATATAATGTGATAGTCTGCTGTTATGCGTCATGACAATATTGTGTGTTAGGGTCCTCCCGTTTTAGCTCTTTGAAAAGTTGGTCGTTATGTAGATGTTTTCTGTATGAATTTAAACAGAAAAAGAAAGAAGTTGATGGAAGCTTGGCTTAAAACACAGAACCTCTTGGATGACAGTGCATGCTTTAACTACTCAGCCACTTTATCCCCCCAACCCGCTTCCCACTCATGGGTTTAAATGGTGCGGACAAAACCGTAATTTGAATTGAGCTAAATCACATGTATAATGGGTGTTAAATAATCACTTTAGTGTCATAGCAACTTTCTACATATGTCATTTTTTTCTCATATTGTAAAAAGTTGTGACTGGCAAAATTAGTTTTAAAAGGAAAAAAAATACTTAAGAATTTATAAAGCACAATATCCCAGAAAGTGCTCTAAGCGCTTTACAAAGAGACCCAATCCAACAACAGCTCTTAACCTGTAGAATTTTTTTCTCCAATAGAGACAATTCTGTAAACAGCCAGGTAATCCTTCTACACCTGAGTACGGTGAATGCGAGTAAAGGGCCTTTTTTTTAAATTCAACACTTGCTGTGCTGGTTACATTCAACAGTGCTGATGGTTTTCCTCGGATCCGCTGAAATCTGCGATTTTTTAGTCAGAAGAGGAATTTCTTCCGTTTAAAATATTACATTTCCCTCAATCAAGTGTACTGGCAGTGAGAGAATGTTTATGTTTGTTTGGGACAAATAGGTGCAGGTTTCCAACTCAGGAGTTAGCTAGACTATCAATGACGTTATCATCTGAATTGCTGTAATTGTAGGGGTTGATGCAGTAGAAATTAGGCTGAAAGGCAATCATTCTTCTTTTTCCCCTTTTTGTCACCGCCATTAATTTGTTTATTTTTTCAACCCCAGACTTCTTGTCCAGCTGGCCAGAGATCTCCAACAAGATTTCATTCCACATCTGCCAGAATTTTTCTCCCTTCTCGTGGCTAAACTCAAACAGGAGAGGGATGACCCAGAAGTATTGGAGAGTATTTTTCAGACCCTCGCCCTTTTGTTCCGAATGTTATGGAGATTTTTGGTGAAAGATTTCAAACAGCTCTTTGGGTAAGTTTGTCCTTTAAAAAGTGATACGAAGCTGCTAGATGTGGACTGTAAAATAAGCAAATATGAAGATAATAGCTTAAAAAAAGAACAGAATATCAAACATGGAGTGTTTTGGGCACAAATCCAGTCTTCAGCCAACAACAAAAAAAACCCCAATGAAAACACATTCCAGGCCTGTAAATCTTCCATCTATTGTCGGATTTCCGACAGTACGATTTTGCTCTATAAGTGCTAATGTTTAAGAAAAAAAAGATAATAGGAAAAATAAAATTCATAACGTCAAAGAACAGAACCAATAAAAAAGAAAATAAAAGACTTTTATTTCGTTCCTCGAAAAAATTAGATTTTATTCCGTTTCAAATGCCGACTTAAAATAAAAAAACAAAAGGAACTTTTTATTTGTCGCATCAAAGACAAAACAAAACTTGCCGTCTATCCGTTAGCTATAATATTATCATGCCACCTACACGCTCCGCTACTGTGCCACAGCCAGTGAGAGAGAGGTCGCGAAGTTCACACCTTCACACACACACACACACCTAGTCAGTAAATAACTCACGCACAGAAGTGTGTCGAACCGGACCGGAAGGTTTCTCTCTATTTTGCTACCGACACACATGCATATCTCCAGTTCTCATATCTTTTTCTCTATATTTTATTGGTTCCGTCCGGATGTGAGATGGAACAAAAATAATGCGAAATAATTATTTTTCTTCGAAATATATATTCTTCTTCGAAAGCTCTCACACGACCGCACCACCTCCTCTTCTTCGTCTTCTTCTTCTTCTTCTTCTTCTTCTTCTTCTTCTTCTTCTTCTTCTTCTTCTTCTTCTTCTTCTTCTTCTTCTTCTTCTTCTTCTTCTTCTTCTTCTTCTTCTTCTTCTTCGTCTTCTTCTTCTTCTTCTTCTTCTTCTTCTTCATCTATAAGAATTATTCCAAATAAACGAAAGAATCAGCGTAAACATTTAACACAAACAGTAGCGAAGATACGCAGCTTTCCGTGTCAAGCACGAGATACACATCCTTCAAAAGGGTAGGAATTGTTCTCTTCCTTTCATTTTGCAACTAACTCAGACCTGGGCCCTCAAATAATTGGGATTTTTTTTTTGGTACCATAAAATAAGGACCTCGTTATAAATAAGTAGGGGAAAGTGACATGATTTGACTAGTCAATTGACGTGTCATATCTGTGTTGTGTCCATATTTTTGTCCTGTTGTGTCTATTTTTGCATGTTCAAAAAGTTCCGACAATTTTTTCACCAACCATTTACAGGCCTGACATTCATTACTAAAAAATACCAAATTGTCGACAAAGAAATATTCAGGACATCCTCTCTGTATAGAATATTTCTGTCGTCGAACTGGTTTTTTAGTATTGTGTTTGTGTTTTCATTGCTCTTTTTGTTGTTGTTGGCTATTTAGTGCTTTGTTCTTTTTTTCAGCTGTTAAATTCATTTCTGTTCGTGACTTCCCGCTTAAACAGTAAACTTGGATTATTTAAGTCTTATAGTTGAAGCAGTTTTTTGTATTGTCTTCTTTATTTTTTTATTTTTAATGGTAAAAATATAAAAAAAAGTTTTGATTTCTTTCTTTCTCCACAGGTATTTTTCCCAACTGATTACGAATGACCAGAAGGATTATATCAAGGTTTTTGCAGCTGAAAGTTGTGCTTATTTACTTCGGAAGGTAAGACAGTGAAGTTATGGACATTGCAATGATTCGTGATGATGGTTCTCATCCATTGTCATAAATATCAATAGTTTCAAAGTTTATTCAAACTTAGGCTTTTGTCAATAATTCATACAATTTGATGACAACATACATGAAAGTGAAAAAAAAAAGGTAAATGGAACCAAAAAATAAAATGATATCATTAATAATAACCACAAAAAATACAACATTGGTAATACCACCAATATTTATAATAATAACAATAATAATGATAATGATAATAGTCATACAGGATGGAAGCTTCAATTTAATTAAAAGTTAAATGCTGTACTCTGGTGGTGGTGAAAAATTTCCTCCTTTTTTTGTAATCAATCATTCTCAGCCCTGGTTGATTCCATTGAAGTTTCTATTCCATTTGACGATTGTTATTTATTTCTTCAAACATCAAGCAGGCGACATTTTGCATTGCTCATCCATTGTCAAATTGTGTAAATATATCCCAGAGAAGCTGCCAAATAGTATATCTTCAAGCATAGAGCGAGATACATTGGCAGTCTTTTTCCCCACAGGCATCAGGCTTTTAAATTCAAGACTCATTTTAATTCTTTCAATACCCGTCTATTTCTTGTAAAAAATTGTTTTTTCTTCTTCGTTCGTTGTTGATACCAAAGACGATTGTATGAAATTCACTTGTATTTCTATATATCATACAATGCTTACTTATTATATATGAAATATCATTTATCTTTATGAATTAGATTAATAGTATAGGTGTAATGGGGAAGAAAAGTGTGCTGTCAAATAACTGGTTTCTTTCTCATTGGAAGTGTAAAACCACTCTTCTGGAGGACTGAATATACCTTGTGTAAATGATCTTTTGGTTTCATAGTGATGTCATCTTATTTTCTAGTCTGGATATATGCTTGTCATCAATTAAGATCATTCATCCTTACTCTTTTACGTCCTGTGTTTCTTAGAAGCTGTCTATACATCCTGCTACTAAAATAGTTATGCCACCTTATGATTCATTATGTAATCTATTCATTATTAGTGCTCCGGACATGTCTGGTTATATACACACTTCCTGAGATTTAGGAATCAAAAAGGTAGAAAGTGTGCATCATGCCTTTTCTTCCCTATTTTACCATTACTTTTATTTATATTTTATCAGCTCTATCCTTGTGTAAAATTATGTAAATACTTTTTATAATGCTTCGTTATTCATTTTTGTAACTCACGTTTGTAAATCCAATTTCCTTATTTATGAATAAAGTTTATTTATTTATAGATTAGTTTTGTTTCAATGCTTGTTGTGTTAATATATGATATTCACATTTCATTTTGTGCCATTAGTTTTTCCAAGAAATAAATATATATTTCCTCTCAAAATCACTCATTCTTCAAAACCATATTCCAATGTCTAGCAGTAATGTCAATGCTTGTGACTTTCTATAAAATGTGTGATGGTCAATGAAGTTTGTCCTCACGATTGATGTCTGATTCATATTTTGTCCATTTTATTTGTCTTTTAGGTCAAAAAGAAAAACGAACTCTTGAATTATCTCTTCAAAACACTCAAGTTGACACCAGAGGTAAGAAACTCATTAGAAATCATTTTTAACTTTTATTTTCTTTACATTGTGTAGGGAGAAATTCTCAATGTGTCGGTCAACCTACTCAGGCTACCAATTTTATGCCAAACAAGCATATTTGCACAGGGCTGCCAACTGTACACCAAAGAGGCATAATTGTAATGTTTTTTAACTTTTGAAAGATTGTAAATGTTTATGCGACTCAAGTCTTAACATTTTAAAGTAATGTTTATTTTAATTCTTTTTTTTTTTCATAAAGGTTTATTGGCAGTATCCATGTTTCATGAAAGATTTTAACAATTAATTGTTTGATTTAAATGGTTTGTTTTTATTGTTTATTAATTTTATTTTCAAATATTCTTGACGTTTCTGAAGATTTCCCCCCACAAAAACCTGTTACAAGAATTATTTATGTCCACTCCAATTTTACCTGACAGCAGGGAGTGAGATGACTGATTTTCAATTTGGACTTTTTTACTCCAAATCTTACTTTTTTTGACAAGCAATTTTACGCTTTTTCTTGTGTTGAGGTTGGCAGCCCTGCCCATCATTACAAACAGTAAATAGACAAGGCTTCATTGGATCGATGATTGATACCAGATAAATTGTGCGTCTACAATTAGGTTCACTATTTATTAGGGAATGCAGTTGACTTTAAGCCAACTGTTTATATTGTAAGTGTAGGTGGTGTACGCCAATGAAATTTCAATCAGTGTTTATTATTTGTAGATATTTATAAATGCTCTGAATTTCCCCCATTGTTGATGAATAATTTTTAGATGGGTGACATGATGGTGTAGTGATAAATTAATCACCTGTAGACCATAAGGTCGGAGTTAAAATTCAACTAAAGACATTTGTAATTGTCTATTACATTACCTGAGATATTATGTAATGTAATGGGAAATTTATATAGCACCATTATCTATTTCCAATGCTCAATAGTGCTTCACAATGGCAATAAGAAATAATATGTAAACAAATCAATAAATACATACACACACACACACACAACTACAACATATTATTATATATATATATATATATATATATATATTATATATATATATATATAATATATATATATATATATATATATATATATATATATATATATATATTTTAATGCATGCACATAAACACTCACAAACATATACACACATAACTTTTTCCTATTGTGTATTTCAGTTGGCGGATGGAGTGGGATTGCTTCTCTTTGAAATGTTGAAGGGAGTCCGTGGTCATTTTCATACCACTGGCATTGAGGTTTGTACGGCTGCTCAATCAGGCAGACCTGCCTACTTGAAACTTTATAAATTCATAGTTTTTAGGAGACAGAAATAGAAGTCGCTTTACCCTCACAGTGATTAAATAACAATTCAAAATCTTTAAAATTATTTAGTGTGACATCAACTTTCATTTTCAATAAGTCTTAATGACTTGGAGATGCTCATGGAGATCTGAAATTTGAGCCAAAATTTAGTAATTCTATGAATTATTTGTAATAGTAGGCCGGTCTGGTCTGATAACGGCTTTTGTTTTTTTAAAGAGATTAAAATTGTCATCTTTTTTTATCTGAATTATTGCATGTTTGACTTGTTTACAGTCTGTTTTGACAATTCATTTTTTACTGGGGTAGTCGAGGCAGGCTGAGTTTTTGGGGTGGATTTTTTTATGTTTGTTTTTTTTCTTTATCTGGCACTGTTTCATACACACTTTTTCAGATCTTTACATAAACATCATTTGTTTTGTCAGATTAAATGGTTTAAAATTAAACAATTATTTTGTCTGATGGTGGAAACTTGGCTTGGACTGTAATTAAAAAAAGAAAATTTTATTTTTTATTGCTTTATCAAATTCTGTAAATACATATTTTATAACACTCGTTTATTCATTCTTGTAGTTCATGTTTGTAAACCCAATTTATTTGTGGTTCTTTTTATTTAAGATGAATCCTTATTGGATGTAGCCACCCAAACAGCCTGTCAGACATCCTGTGTTTTCATCTGTGCCATGAGTCCTGGCTCTGTGGTTCTTCCCATCCAGCCTGCTATGTCTTGAGACCATGTCTTCATTGGCCTCTCCTCTGATCCGCTTGAAGTCACAGGCACTCTCTATGCAAAGCTTTTCTATTGTAGCCTGTCTTTTGATGTGGCCAAAATATGACAGCTTCAATTTCTTGATTGCTGATATAAGCTGACAATCTTTAAGGCCCACTCTTGATGTCTTAGCTGTCCATGGGATTATCAATATCCTTTTGTAACACTTCATCTCACATGCATTTATTCTCTTCTCATCTGCTTTTGTCCTGGATTCACATCCGGATGGATGAATAAAGTTTT
The DNA here is from genome assembly GCF_034508935.2 of Berghia stephanieae. Lineage (NCBI taxonomy): Eukaryota > Metazoa > Mollusca > Gastropoda > Nudibranchia > Aeolidiidae > Berghia > Berghia stephanieae. The sequence continues at coordinate 24,007,422 of NC_088362.1, read as the reverse complement.
TGTGTTAGCGTAAACGTTCTGGAAATTTTTGCCTCCTGAATTGGCAACCCTGTTATCTTTGGGTTTTTGTTTTTTTTTGTTTTTCTTTCTGTTTCTCTTATTTCCCTTCAAACCTTGTTTGTGTCTTCATTGTATGAACAATCTCTATTATTGTCCTGCAGGTGTTTCCATTGATTCTTCATAAACTCGGTCCATGGAGTCCCAATGGTAAGAAAGTCAACCTGCCACGGTCTGAGGTGGAACAAGCAGTGACCATCATGATGCAGGATTGTGCTGACCATGGCAACAAAGACACATGTGCTCAGTTTTGGCCTCTGCTGCTCGTAAGTAATACGCTTCTACAGTCGTAACGTCACTTCCCTCATAATGACGCATGATAACTTAGTAACTGGCTCTAAACTATCGGAACAATGGCAGACGCCCTTATGAAATGTTCCTCAGGCGAGCATAAAAGTGTATCCAGAGGAGAAAAACATAAATATGATCATGTTTTGACTTTTACACATTCTGATCACAAGACATATGAAAAGTTCTAGTCAGCATGAAGAATAAAAAGTACCGATTTTCTTTGTTTAGAACCACGATGGGCGACGTGACATCAGACTATTGAATCCAATTGGATGGTTGTTTGGCCGAAGAAGGGTTTTGATCCCAAAATATTCTGCCAGAAGCTAGGGACTGTAAAAAAGTCATGAGCAAAAATTAATATGACAGCTTGTAAAAAGAAGAAAATACCAAAACGGAGCATTTTTGGCTCAAAACCCTTCTTCAGCCAATTACAAAAACAATAAACAAACATTGATACATCACTTAAGATCCAGACAGTTGACAGAAAACTATTTGACAAGACTTGTAATATATCAGAATTCATATCTGCCATTTGCTTCTACAAAATTGATGCTTTGCGCTTTGTTAAAAAACTCATATTGCCAGCTGGATATAAAGTACTAACACACAAAACAATGTTGCTACGGCCTAGTTGCAGCTCCGCCTTGATATCATATCGTATTGAGATAAAGGGGTCACATATCTTATGTGATATCTTCCTACTTTTATGAATCGTCCCGGATTGTTACGGAAATTTGGTGATATTTATGGACTTATGGAGATTGAAGAGATATTACAGATATTCATCATATCTTGTCGCGCCAGTGAGTCAGCCAGTCCCGGGCAGTCTGGTTGCATTCCCTCAGGTCAGCATTGGTGCAGTGAGGTCCCAGCGAGCATTCGGACAGGATGTGGTCCATGGTCTGTCTGGGGTGACCGCATGGGCATTCAGTGCCCGGTGAGATTTTCCATTTAAAGAGGTTGGTGGCGGTGTTTCCCACCTTTGCTCTAGCTCTGTTCAGCGCCACCCATTCTTTTCTCTTGAGGTCTGTGCCTGCTGGGAGCTTTTCTGTTGGGGGCTGGAGGGCATCGTTTGCTGTCTTGTCCCATTCTACCCATTTGTCCAGGCGGAAGAATGCTGAGTGGTCTGGGTGAAGGCTCTCTACTGTGAGGAAGCTTGTTCTTGATTTGAGCCTGCTTTTGGGGCAATTGTGGTCATGAAGGGGGTGTCTCTGGTCCATTTCCTGTTTGTATTTTTGTATTTGGGCATGAGTTTCCCTCCGGATGTGTGGTGGGGCTATTCCTGCTGCACGGTAGACCAGTGGTAATGGTGTTGCTCTCAGCTGGCCCGTTACTTGGGAGCAAGTAGCAAACGTTCACGTCGTGCTCCTGTAATCCTTCTCTGAAGGAGACTGATTGCTACACTACGCGACCAGAGAGAATTACAGATATTGATTTCACAGCAATGCTTGAGAAGAGAATTTTTCTTTTTGTTTTAGAGTTACTGCGGTGTTAAGAGAAGAAGAAGAAAAAATTCTCCTTAAAGTTATAAAGGCTACTGCTCGGTTCCAAACTGATGATAGCTAAGTGAATTGTTAACTTGTAATGGTGGCCGTCAACAACAGCAAAAAGATCACCCGCATGCCTCAATAAAACCTGGATGTCCTCTCGGCACAGTCGTGTCATTGCGGACATAACCTAATTTAGTATCACTGAAATTTTATCATTTATTACAGATGACTTTTATGTTGGTTACTGATTAAACTGATTTTGGAATGTTCAAGTAGGCGTGAATGAGTGATGTGATATGTTGATGGTTTTTTTTTCCTCAACAGGACTGCACCAAGAAAGTTCATACAGAGTGTGTGGAGATACAGAGTGGGAACGACACGGATAGAAACTTGAAGGCTTACATCAATCATCTGTGTCGATTGTTGAGGATGATGTCTATTTGGATTTTCCACAAAAAAGGCAAAGTCGTGTCAGACCCTGACAAGATAGCTGAGGTGAGGAAGGAGCTTTTCCATTTGTAGGATTTTAATTGTTAAAATCAGAGGTATCCAAATCAACTTCATAATATATTTGAGGGGATCCCGATAGCTCAGTTGGTAGAGTACTCGCTTCACAATCAAAGCAACTGAGATTGATCCCGGGTGCAGTCTCCTATATTTAAGATTGTAAAAAATAACAAAGAAAAATCAATATAACAGCTTCAAAAAAGAACAAATTACTAAACTAGGAATGATTCAGGCTCTAAACCTTTCTTCAGCCAAAAGAACAATGAAAACATAAATAAATCACTGATAAAACCAGAAGACGGCAGAGAAATTTATCGAATCTGATTTTTTCAGTAATGTATTTATGTTTTTGTTGTTTTTTGTTTTTGTTGTTGGCTGAAGAAGGATTTTGAGCCTGAAGCTGTTCATGTTTAGTATTTTGTTCTTTTTTGAGGTTGTTATATTCATTTTTCTTTTTTAGTGAATAATATTATAGCCTTGCTTAGAATCACTTATATTTAAGACTAGATATTATGAAAGGTCCTTGATTGCCTTTCAACATTTTCAATGCTGATTGATTGTCTTTTCTATTGATGAATTGCGTTTATCCAAAAAGCTCATAACATCGGCCAGCTGGATATAATGCACCAACACATAAAACTATGTGTCACCGTGAACATTTATAGTTTGATTGATACAATGTAGTGAGAACTAATTATAAAAAAGGCTGGTTAAAACCATTTACAAAGATCTGAGTGACGTCATTTTCATTCTTTCCATATTGAGCTTCAAATACATTTTTAATTTCTTTGATTACAGGTTTTGATAGCCATCGCCAAATCTCCGTGTTGTCCAGAAATTCTTGGTCCTGAGATCCTGCAAACTGTGTCCAAGGTGTTGAGAGTGTGCAGTGAGAGCTTATCCAGCGTCAACACCCAAAAGCTGGTGGTTCTAGCCTGTGATCTCCCAGTTGCTTTGTCAGAAATACAAACATTCGTCATCTCTCTGATGGAGTTGCCTTTCTTTGAGAAGGTATCGGCTTTTAAGTGATTTTAGCTGGTTTGTCATAAAAGTTTAGGGCAATTAATTCTATGTGAAAAGAGAGAGAGAGACAGAGAGAAAAAAAAGTCCTCAGTTCAAGAATCTTATTATTTCTGTCTTTTCAATGGCCTCACCTATATTATTTCTTATCCATTTTTTTATTTCCCCAATAATTGGTTCTTGGATTTAATGATTTGACATTAAGAATTATCATTGTGTTTAGAATATTGTTACATGTTAAGATATCCATTTTTAGTAAAACCAGATGCGTGCTGGATAAAATAAAACAATTCTCTTAAGATTTTTACAAAGCATTAATAATACTAATAATGGTGTAGATTTATAGTGCGCCAAACATCCTTTCATATGGGCGCATAACTAAGGATTATAGGGATGCTTCGTAATATTTTTGCTATGGTGCTAACGTAAAATTGAGTTTCCCCCAAAATCAAAGTTGTTTTATAATACTTAGTATTGCACGCACAGTTTTTGTCTTTGTGCGGCTATGTGGTATAATGATATGACACTCATTTTTGGATCAGAAGGTCCTGTGTTCAAGCCTCACTTGATGCTTAGTTGAGTCCTTGGAAAAGGCTCTTTACTCACATTCTCTCACTGTGGACAAGTATAAAATGAGTACCTGTCTCTGTCAGAAAAAAATTGTCGCCTAACTTGAATCATGTCTTGTTCTACATGTTTTGTGTTGCTGTTGGACTGGGACCTTTTGCAAAGAGCTTTGAATATGTTAAGTGCATATTGAGCTATAAGAAAGCTCAAATTTGGGGTGGGGGTGGGGGTGGGGTTGGTTTGTTTGTTTTATTTTTGTCTCACTCTCATACTTTAAGCTTTTTCAACACCAATAACATTCTCAATCAATTCCATTTTTCAGGATGTCCTCGTGTCTTGTATCAAAAGAGTCGATCTGGACCTTCAGTCGAAAGGTAAAAAGGTCATGGATGATCTCGTAGCTTTTATCACATTTGTGGTTCTGGAAAAGAGGAGCAGTCCGGTGACTGGAGAAGAACTGTCGATGTTGAAATCTTGTAACATGGATGCTCTGTATCTGAGGTGATTGTCTTGAATTGTTTCTTTACTGTTTGACTTTGTTCTATTTTTGTTATATATTTGTTTGGTTTTAGATTGCTGTTTAATGTGAATATTAAAGGGTTTTTGTTTTTTTTTGTAAGTGTCTTTTGTTGTATTTTCTGTTGTAAGCTAAATGAATAAATTATACACCCTATTTTCCAGTAATAAAGTCTGTTGTAAGCTAAATTTGCCATCCAAATATTTCTCTGCATCTGTCTGAATTTTAAATGATAAACTGATGTTTTTATTATTTTTGTTGTTGGCTGAATACAGGCTTTTAGCCCGAAACGTTCTGTGTTCTTTTTTGGAGCTGTTCTGCTAGTCCGCAGCTTCTAACAGCTTAGTGTCACTAATAGTGCCACAATGCATCTATTCAGGTTTTGAAGGTATATTTAATACTGCTAAGGGTAGAGTATTAATTTATAAAGTTAATTATAGTAACTTCTATCTCTTCCCTCTGAAAACTACAAATTTATAACATTTCAAGTAGACGGGTTTGCCATAAAAACAAAGATGCAATTTTTTTTCCCAATTAACACGACATAGCTGATCCTCTTTTATCCTGCCAGATCCACCAAATCTTATCCCTTTGCTGACCAGGTGGTCTCCATCATCAAAGATGCCTCTCATGCCTCCAGCATCTTGAACGATTTGAATGTATTATGGGGCTGTGTCGTCATTGCACCACACTTGAGGTAATTGCTAATATATCATTAATTATTTAATTTTGTATGGTTGTTTTTTTTTTTTTTTTGTGTTTTTTTTTTTTTGTAACTTTTAAAAGATCTGTTTAAAAAGTTAAATATATTTTTTTATTTTGATCACTAGGAACATTGGAAAAGTTTTATTTTATTTTTGTAATAAATATAATGGGACAGTCGCAATATAAACATATTGGATTATAAAAAATTTTTTTAAATTATTATTATTATTATTATTGTTATCATTATTATTATTATTAGTTCAGGTCTTTATCTTTCACCAGTGCCTTCTCCTCAATTTCTCAATATTTGACTTGTTTGATTTTCAATGAATTATTTTCCGACTATTCCTGGAAAAATTGCATCATCCCCCTTTTTGTTTATTCACCTTGTACTTACAGAATAAGAGAGTTAACCAATACATTTATCGGTTTGTGGAAGAATTTACTGAAACAGATAAAGCAGACATCCGATGCAAAACACAGTAAGTGTTTTTTTTTATGTTTTAATATAATTAATTTGTAAAATTGTCACTCAATCACTTCAATTTGCTTCTCTTCGTTATTGGATTTCCCTACTGGTGTTTCTTAGATCATCCTTATCATTTCAAAAACTTATAAAACACAACTAAAACCCACTTGTTACATTGATTTGTTTGTTTATGTATAATTTAAATAAATACCTAATTAATGTCAATGTAAAGCTCTTAGTGTCTGTTTAGATTAGGAAAAATACTAACAACTGCTGTCTGTTGTTTTTATTATTATTATTATTATTATTATTATGCCCCCCTGTCAAGACGTCGTAAGATATCATCGCCTAGGCATTCCATGAAAGAATATAGATAATTCATCAAACAAGATGTCTGATGTCAACTGGAATCACCCATGTTGTCCAAGTGAGCAAATTGGGGGTTAATAATCTTGCCCAAGGAAAAAGACGAAAATGCCTGAAGCGGAGCTCGAACCCGGAACCTTCAGGGCCGCAGTGCTCTGCCTTAACCACTCGGCCACTTTGCCACCATTTATTATTGTTATTGTTATTATTGCTATTATTATCATGATTTTCACATCTCCATGTAAATTCCAATTTTGCCTGAAAATTTCCCTTCATTTTTCTCAGAATAGTTGGCACATCTGGTTCATCCACAATTACATTTGTGTGTACCTTGTGTGTACTTTCTGCTAGTTTAAAATTTGCCTCTGTAGGTGGGTCCAGAATTCATATATTTTGATTCTCCTGTTGATGCCCATTTTGGGGGGCGGTTCTTGCTTTTTACCTCTGAGATATTCCAGGAAACGATATAAAATGTATCTTCGTTTTAAGAATTGATTGGGTTATTTTTGTCTTTCTAGGCCAACACTCTAAAGGTAAGTAGAGGTTCTGATAGCTCAGTTGGTAGGGCACTCGCTTCACACCCAAAGGGACCTCATGAGATCAATCCCGGTGAATTCAAGATTTTTTTTTCTTTCCCCCTTGTCCACCTAGAATGATTGGGTAGCTGGGTCTGCTAGATTTGGTAGAAAGTGCCTTTTACGTGCCTAGTCTCCTCTCAAAAGGGTAGTAGGCAATTACTATTGTTATTTCATGCTATACTAACCAGGATAAACTCGGCTCAATTGGGCCTAATGCCTCTGATGGTCATTGCTGATCTCTTGTATTCTTCCTCTCCCAGTCTCTGACTTACTGTTTGTGATGAATGAGGTTTTGAAAGGAATTCTGATCCGCCTTCTACCTGAGAAAGACGAGATGCCAATACCTGTGGATGATATTTACAACCTTCTAAGGTTTGTCTTTCAAATTGTTGATTATGACTTTCATTGTTTTATGTGTAAAATGCTCTTTTAGCAAACTTGCCACTTATATACAGATGTTTTTACAAGCCAATATTTGCCAAAGCTGATTTTTCACCTAAAGAGGAAAATGGATGGAAATGTGAATATTTTGCAAGAAATGATTTTTTTTCACCTAAAGAGGAAAATATGAGAAATTATTTCTTTTTCTTTTTTTATTTATTTTTTTCTGCAAGAAATGAATTCTTTCACCAATAGACGAAAATAGACGGCAATTTATTATTTAAAAAAAAAAAAAGAAAGTGACAATTCATAGAAAGAAGGGTTGAAATCTTGCTTGTGTGTATTAGAAATAAGACCTTTTGTAAAACTGACAGCTATTGAACTATGAAGAAAAAAACAACAAAAAAGAGCTTTTTATATAGGGCATATTCCACTAAACATGCTTTACAAGAGTCCCTGACCAACAGCAGCATGTATCATGTAGAACGAGACATGACACCTGTTAGGCGAGAAAACGCTGTTAACAGCGAGGTACTCATTTTACATCCGAGTACGATGAGAGAATATGAATAAAGTGCTTTTTCCAAGGTCTTAACTATGCGCTGAGCAAGGCTCAAACTCAGGACCTTCTGATCTCAAAGCGAGCGTTATACCAAAATGAATCGAGCGGCTTTGGTAAAGAACAAAATACTACGGAACGTATGGGGTTCCAAACCCTTCTTCAGTCGTGAATTAAAAAAGCAAAACAATGAAAAAAACATAAATACATTACTAAAAAAAAAACCAGATCAACGACAGAGAAAGGTTCAGTACCAATCTGGATTTATAGTGATGTATTTATGCTTTCATGTTTTTTTGTTGTTGTTGGCTGAAGAAGGGTTTTGAGCCTGAAACATTTCGTGTCCTTTTGTTGTTGTTTTTTGAATCTGTTATATTCATTTTTGCTTAATTACTTTTTACAGCTCTAAAGTAGTACTTGTTGTAAAATTTGTTTTGTTATAGTTCTATTTGTTGTTTTATTCTCATCCAGCGTTGATCCTGCGTCTCCGGTAATCTTACAGCTCGTGGATCTCTACTTGTCGTATCCTCCATGCAACGGCCTTTTGACGACCAAAAGACTTGAAGACACTTATTCTATTTTAAAAGGAAACCTCATCTCTCATTTACACAGTGTAAGTTACACGATCCAATTGCCGTTTTAAAAAATGTTTTTAATTGTTTTGAAATGGATAACTTCTTATCCTTATTCATCTTGATGTTCCTGTTTGCTCAATTTGTCATTCGACTGTATTCTTCGTAAAATAAACCAAAATAATAATTACCTTTATGGTGAATTGATTATAATATTATTAGTAATAAATATAATAAGGATAATGATAATAGTAATAATAATGATGATAATAATAATAATAATAATAATAATAATAATAATAATAATAATAATAATAATAATAATAATGATAATAATAATAATAGTGGTAATAATAATAGATAACACTAATTATATCGATTTACCCTCTCTGGATGCTTTCCATTGAACTTTAAAAATTCATAAGCAGATCATTAATTGATTACATTTTGAACATGTGGGTTTTTATTTGTGTTTTAAAAGTATTGAAGGAATGAGGATAACCTAAGGAACACCAATAGGGAAATCCAATATTAGGAACAGCAAATTGAAATGTTTGAGTGCCAACCTTTGTGAAGTATCTTATGCATACCTCCCAACCCTTCTGTTTTTTTTGCTGAATAATTCTGATGTTCATACTTCCTCTCTAAAATTCGATTTTCAAAGAAGGAAGGGGGGGGGGGGGGGGGGGGTAAAGAGAAAGAAATAGGTGACAAGGGGGTCAGAATAAAATCTTGACTTCATCCGGAATCGATCTCAGTCCCTTTGCATGTGAAGCAAGTGCTTTACTGATGGAGCTTTTTCACATTTTACATTAAAGTAAACTCTTTATTTACCTCTAAATTCATACGCTTCAATTCTCATATGATTTTATTTTGCTCCATTTGTTCTCATTTTCCTTCTCAGGTTCGACTTTTGACCTGCCACATTTTATCTCTGTTCCCCGTGGACATGCCGGACAGTGGTGATGTAAGTAGTTCTCTTATAGGCCAGGTTTTTTTTTTTAATGGTCCTGATAGCTGAGAATTGCAAAAGTTGACTGTAAACATTTGCATTGATGTCACAGTGATGAGAATTACAAAAATTAATTGTAAACATTTGGATTGAGTTCAAGATTTCATAATTTAACCTTCAAACTCAATTTTCAAGGTCTTCTTGTTCACCCCAACGTTATTGCATGTCAAGGTCAATGCCAATGTCAAGTTATGAATGTAACATCAGGAAAAATGATTTTTATCGTTGTAGGAGACATATTCTGTAAGATTGATGTTGATGGTTTAGTTGATGATTCTGGTTATGGAGACAGACTCTGCTCTGCTTTGCTGTCTGTTAGAACTCCTTCCCTATTATGTTTGGGGGTAGCAATAGCTCAGTTAGCAGAGCACTCACTTCACATGCAATGGGAGTGGGTGAGATCGATCCCGAGTGAAGTTGAGGGTTTTTTCTCTGATCCCCCTGTCCACCCAGTAGTGATTAGGTGGCTGGATCTATGAGATCTGGCAGAAATAGACTAGCATCCTATCCAAAGGGGAGCAAGCAATAGCTGTTGTACATTTCCTGCTACAGAAACTGGGATAGGCTCTGCCTCCATAGATATACCCTATTATATTTCGGTGACTGAGTTTGAATTATCTCCGACTTAAAAGTGCTTTGTGATACACCACTACCCTCTCCAAGGGGTAGCAGGCAATTGTTAACATTAAAGCTGCTAAACTAATTTATTCAAGCCTCATATTCCTTATGGTTCGAGACCCGCTATGAGCGGTGTATAGTTGAGTCCTTGGAAAAGGCTCTTTACTCAAATTCTCTCAACATACTCATGTGTAAAATGGGTACCTGGCCATTAACAGTGTTGTCCTTTAAAAAGAATTGTAATACCGCCTAACAGGTGTCATGTCTCGTCCTACATGTTAAATGTTGCTGTTAGCTAGGGACTTCCTGAAAAACCCTTTGAGTGCGTTAGTGGATATTGGGCTACATAAATGCTCTATTTTTTTTTTTGCGTTTTTTTTTTTTGGTCTTCTCCAGTCTCATTCATTATCATACAGGGCTGTACACCAAAAAGCATAGTTCTATGGTTTTTCTCCTTTGTAAGATTGTACGTTTCTTATGAGACTCAAATCTTAACATTTTAAAGTAAAAATTGATTGAATTTTATTTTTTTCATTTCTTTTGGCATTCCTCATGCTCCCTACACAATGTATCTTAACAATTAATTGTTAGATGGATTTACATGGTTTGTTTCATTGGTTTATAATTATACTTAACGTTTTTGAAGTTTGTTTTTCTCCCACACAAACTTATTATAAGAGTTATTTACATTCAATGTTACATAACGGCAAGGGTGGGGGGGGGGGGGATATGACAAGGGTTCCATTTTCAAATTGTTCACTTTTTCTCCAAATCTTACTCTTCTTTCACAAGCAATATTACACTTTTTCTTTTTGTGTTGAGGTTGGCAGCCCTGATCATGTATAACTAGTCAGCTCTCTTTCTGTTATTTCCCTCTAGGATGTGACCAGAGACAGTATCTTTCAGATATTTTGGGAAGCAGAGAGGATCGTACCACAAATTGACACATACAGAGATAAACTCGTCCAATTACGGAAACTGAATTTTGAAGTTGTTGCTAAGTGTCTCCCAGTCGGTAATTTTGAAAAAGTAGGAATCTTTTCCTTTTTCGACCTTTTGTAATCATTGCATATTCATGGTCTTAAGCAATTTGTTCTGTCTTTATTTTAAAGAGAAAAAGCTATTTTAATTTATCTTTATTTATTTATTTATTTATTTATTTATTTATTTATTTATTTATTTATTTATTATGTTTTTTTTTTTGTTTTTTTTTTTTTTTTTGGTTAAAAAAATGCAAATGATTTTCTGTTTCTCTATGCTCTTTGGCTTAATTTTGATTTTAATCGGTCTTTAAAATGTTGACCTTTTTATTGAAAATTTTGCTTGAATATAACAGGTATACTTGGTTTTTTATGTTGTCATTATACTTATAAAAGCTTTTTGGTTGATTATAACAGTTATATTTTGTTGCACATATCATCAATGTTATAAAAAATATTTGCTTGATTATAAAATATATTTGCCTGATTATAGCCAATATACTGGATTCCCAATGCTATTGATGTGATACTTTTATAAAAGATAATGCCGACCTGCTTACCACTTTGAAGAACTCGAGGAATTACAAAATTTTGGCTCAAATCTCAGAAATTCATGAGCATCTCTAAGTCACATAAGGCGGGTGGTTGGATGGGAGCATCACCCTTGAATCATATACCTATGATGTTCGCATGGGTGTACGATCCGATAGTGATGTCGTTTCTTCTTCTCTTTACTAGCCTATCCTGCTTCTTTGGTTTGTGATTGTATTTTTGACAGGGGATATTTTTTTTCCTGTAAATCTTCTGCCTGTTTGTTCTTGGTTATTTATAATTTAGCTTATGATATCTTTAGGTTATGATTTTGATTTACATTTGTACTATTTTTGTTAGATTGCTTGTTTTTTTTGTTTCAGCTGTCTCTCATATAACCTCAATTGTGTTGGAAGAGACCTAAAGCAACAAACAAACAAATAAGTCACATAACCTTATTGAAAGTGAAAGTTGATACTGGACTTCCTTTAATTCATGGATTTTGAAGTATAATCCAATCCTTGTGAGGGTAAATTGTCGATCTATGTAGGTAACCATAGTGACAACTAATGTTATCTCCTATGAACTACGATATTTTAAATTTTCAAGTAGCAGGTCTGGATGATATGTGACCCATGGTCCCAAAACGGTATGTCGAGATGAACGAGATACTAAAAAGCCAAAATTAAATCTAAACTGGCCAAAAATTTGAATTATTGCTATTTAGCATTCTAAGAAACGATATTCATTCTCTTCAATAAAAGATACAAACTTATTGCAAATGGGATATTTCTGGAAATAAATTCAATTTTCAGCATCTTAATCATTATGACATAATACCGTTTTGAGATAAGGGGTCACATATATGCAATAGAAGCAGGTGTCTTATTGGAATGAATATTCATAAGTATGAGAATAGATTTCAATTATTAAATTGATTGTTGTTTCCACAGGCACCTCTGTTGTTTTTGTTAGGGAACGAATTCTGGAATTTCAAGTTACTCTGGGATCCCCTGACTGACATCGTTGCGACATACGCCTACGGCATCAACTTTGAGGAGTTCTGGTCCATCTTGGGACATCAGTTAAGGAGAGCCGCTACCGAGTCATGTAAGTGAGAAGACAAACTATGTAGTTATCAAATTTATGAAGGGAAAACAAATATATTGATAAAATGATGATTCCATTTTTATTACACAGGGAATGAATAAAATTTGAATGCTGTCATTAGATGTTTGCTCTTGGAATTTATTGTCACACTCCCACCCTCCTCTCCAGCCTCACTTTCTTGAGAAAAAGAAATGTGAAGAAAAGAGAAAATAAAACGATGACGGTCCTTTTCTAGTTTTTCACAGAGGACGCCGTTAAAGAGATTCGAAGTTGCTAAAAAAGTATTAAACAAAAATGAATACAACTTTGAAAAAGAACAAAATACCAAACAGCATTTTGGGGGCTCAAACCTCTTCTTCAGAAATAGCAAGAACATAAATCCATCACAAAGGTACAGAAAGACACAACAAGGAAATGTTTATCACATCTTGTCATCATCCTGGACCTTTCCAGAGTCCTTGACTGGGAGGGAAACAGTCAAATGTATAGTGATAGTTTTGGGAGGTGATATTTTTTTCCTTGTAAATCATCTCTCTGTTATACACTGATATTTATATTTAGTTATATTTTTTTTGGTTTTGAACATATCTTGTAAACATTTGACTGTATTGCTCTCAGTAAGATCCTGTGCTGGTGTTTGGGTGAGACTTTTAGGTACTCTCAAACTAAGAACTCTGATAGTGTGCTCTTGGAATCTACATCAGTTCCCTATTTGAACCTATTCCCCTTTGTCGTATTTTTTCTTGAGTGCTTTAATTGTCACTATGTAATTTTTTGACTATCCTATTTTCTTCCTTCTCACTGGTGCTGATATGACAAATTTATTGCAAGCACTGTAAAATCCTTAAAAACAAACAAACAACGGATGAGATATATTTTGTTTTGCTTTTATTATTGTTTTTTTTGTTTGTTTTTTTTTGCCTTAGGTAATGTATTAAGGAAGACAGAAATCGACGATGAGGATCCTGAGGAGTCAAGGCTAGAAGACTCAACATTATTGGCTGCTCTGATGGGTGACCACAAAACTGGCTTTATGAAGGAGGAGAGGTCTGCTGATTTCCCGGCATATCGGGTGAATTTGTGGAAGTTGATGAAGAAATTCCCAGACAAGTGTTGTCAGAAGAGTGATGAGTTGTGCTCTTTGTATCTGGATTTCTTGAAGTGAGTTGCCTTGTTATGAGTTATGATACAGAATACTGATTGGCAGCCTGTTGGCTTGGTAGAGTAATCTTATTATTATTATTTTAAAATCCCTCAAATCAGCACCCCTATACATTCTTACTTTCTTTTTTTAAAAAAAATTTACACTCCTAAAATGTCTAATTTATGAAAGTCTATTTCTAACTTGTCACTTAAATGGATTTAATTGGTTCATATAAATTTAATTAGTACAAACAGATTTATTATTTGGAGCCAAAATTGGCTAAATTGTCACTTAAATGGTCTTAATTTGTATATATTTATTTTTTTCCTCTCATTGTTAGACTGGAGTACAGAGAAATAGGCGGAGATGGAAAACAGCATCAAGATATTATGCGTGACGAAGAAGAAGGAACAATGGAAGATGAAGAGAAGGATGAAGAAATTGACATGGAAGTTGATGAAATCGAAGATGATGAAGATGCCACCAAGACTCAAGAAGATGAATCTGAACTTCCTAAAAAGACAGCCTCATTGCAGTATGTAAAAGTTTACATTGTCTAAGTCTCATTTTTGTATTAATTTCGGTGTGTTTTAGTCTCTTGTCAAAGCTTATTAGACTATGACAGTTTATGTTCATAATTCTAATAGTATTTTTATTTTCAGTCTTTTTTATCAACACTCTTTAAATGAATTAATGGACAAACACATTCCCTCAAAATTAATCAGTGGACAACCTCACCTGCCATGGATCACAGCGAAAATCAAACATTTATTACGTCAAAAACACAGGTGCTACAACAAACAAAATCTACACAACAACTAACACATCTGGAATAAATACCGGACCCTCTGACAGAAAATATATAAAGAACAAAGAAAAGAACATTAAATTATGTTAATAACATGTATGACCTTGATCATAGAGGGAAAAAATAATGGGGCTATCACAACTCGTTCCTGGTAAAATATATGAAAAAAAAAGAAAAGATGTGACAAGCATTTCTGTATTAAAAGGGTCTGACGGATCAGAGGCAACAGACACCATAGAAAAATGCAACATAATAAAGAAGCAATACCAAAGTATCTCTACAATAGAAGATGAAACATTGCGATGCATGGAAAACAGCAACATACCTACTATACCAATAATACCAATCACTAGAGAGGGAGTACCAAACAACTAAAAGACCTAAATCCTTCAAAAACGTCTGGACCTGATTCTATTCCAACACGAATCGTGAAAGAAAGTACCATTGAAATATCTCCATACCTTTGCATCCTATTCCAGCAATCTCTCGACAAAGGACAAGTCCTGAATGATTGGAAACGCGCTAAGATTGCTGCAATTCACAAAAAAGGGCAAACGAGACATAGCCTCAAATTATAGGCCAGTTTCACTTACATCTGTTACTTGCAAGGTACTTGAGCATATTCTATTTCACAAGTCATGGATCATTTTGACCACCATCAGATATTAGTTGCCAACCAACATGGTTTTCGGAAGGGTAGATCATGTGAAATCCAACTCATCAATACACTTAAACAAATAACAAAAGTGTTAGATGAAAGGAAACAGATTTAATAGTACAAACTTTTCAAAGGCCTTGGATACTTTACCTCACAAACGGCTTCTTCAGAAATTAGAATGCTACGGAATACGTAACAGGTCCCAGCTAGTACGTAATTGGTTCAAAGATTGGCTGTGTAATCGGACACAAGAGGGGTGCTTGATGGAAAAATAGGAGAAAAATGCAGAGTGCTATCTAGAGTGCTGTATTGGGACGCCTTTACTTCCTCATTTTTATAAATGACTTGGACAAAACCCTTTTGAATGAAACAAATCTTGAACTATTCGCAGATGATAGTCAAGACGGAACCAGGGTGTGTGACAACAGCTCTAGACACACTAAGATGGCTACCACTTCAGTCTTGTAGAGAAAATTGAAAAAAATTGAAAACAGATACTAGGCCAGGCTTCATCACACCGGTAAATTCTACCAGCCATTTGCAAGAACAAATACATAAAAATACAGCTTTTTCCCTCAAACAATATGTGAATGGAACAAACTACCACATGATATAATAGACATCACAGGCCCAACATCATTTCAATGCGTTTTCCACATATATACAAAAATACCAGGAGGATTGAATGTCTTTAGTGGCAGGATTAGTGTGGTGTGATAGGTAACATTTATGTGTATAAGACTTGTGGTGATGGGCACAGTGTACCTTTTGCATCTTATGGACTTGAACTTGAACTTTAATCTTTTCTTTTTTTTTAATTTCAGGAGTTTATTGATTCACTTGGACCTGTTTGCTCTGTTCAAAAAACAACATTCGATGTTCTTGAAAGAGGATGTGAAACAAACGTTCTTTGATGTAAGTAAAATGATGAGGGACTCGTAAGCTGCATCAAAAGATTGTGAATGTCACATTCGACAAAAAACAGACACCGATATTGGGTTATTTTATAAGGTTTTGGTACGATTTAGTTTTCCATCAGTTTCGATATATTAAAAGAATAAATAAATAAATAAGTAAATAAAATTTATTCATCCATGAGGATATTTGTTTTATAAACGGGAATTATAAGAATGAATGACTGAGCTTTATAACATGTATTTCCATAATAATAATTTTGTTAAGCGATAATGGGAGGCAATTGCTTAGCAGTGGAAAGGAACAAAATAAATTCAAATATTTAAAAATCCATTAAACGCTATATAAATGATGTTGACGATGTAGATCTTCTATACGAGAAATTTTGTATAAATAAAATAACTAAAATATTAAATGACCAGTATCATCCACTAAGACCATCAATTATTATGTCAGAAAGAAGTGGTCGCCCTTTCTCTATTTCAACGAAAACAGAGAGACACCGAAAATCTTTTCTGCCGTCCAGTATTAGGCTTTATAACAACAAGCAATAATCATTTTATATAATTATTTCTCATTTTTACTTTTTAAAAATATAAATATTAATTAATTTATTTGTTTTGCAATCTTTTCAATTTTCAATTTATAGTGACAGTTTTAACTATTTTACAGTGTTGAAATTATTCATATTATAAAGCGCAGCTCTGGTTATAGAGCTGCTCCTTTTTTTTTTTTATATATATACATCCTATTTCCATTGTATTTTTATCTTATGTGTAAATTATAACACGTCTGTACAAAAAATTTCCTTTTTGGGATGCAATAAAGTATTGTTATTATTATTATTATTATTATAATTATTATTATTATTATTATTATTATTATTAATATTATTATTATTATTATTATTATTATTATTATTATTATTATTATTATTATTATTATGTTGTAACTTGAATCTGAATAAAAGTAAATAAAAGTGCATCTATGAAATTAAGACTAATATTAATACATAAAAATGTATGATATATTTTGTAAAAGGCGTAAATATTATATGATATAACAAGAAAAGGTAGATTTTAAAAAATGAATTCTGTGTAACTATATCTTTTTATCAACAATGAAAGACGATAAAAATGATTTTTTTAAATAAAGAAAATGAAGGATATTGAAAGACCTGATCACTGTACTGAATTAAAAACTCTGATGCCAGTGGCAAGATAAGACTGTCAATGTCTTTTGCACTTCTTGTGAAGAGATACTTGACAGCTTCTGGAATATTTTTATATATTTTATATATGCGAAAATAATCCATGTCCCAGTAATCTCAAATTGGTGAGGTCACAGATACTTTGTAAAGGCACTCAATCTTTTCAATTTGCCACCCCTCAATGTTGGAATTCCCTACCAGCATCCATTAGGTCATCCTAATCCCTTCAATTAAATAAAAAAACTCTAAAAACCCATTTGTTTCAAATGTAATTAATTGATTTGTTTATGTATTTGTATATTTCAATTGGTGTCAATGTAAAGTGCTTGGTGTTTGTTTAGATGGGCGTAATAATTTCTAGTTTAAATGTTGTTGTTAATGTTATTATTTTATTATATTTGTTTATTATTATTTATTATTATTATTATTATCATTATTATTTATCATTATTATTATTATTATTATTATTATTATTATTATTATTATTATTATTATTATTATTATTATATAAAAATAACAGTAGTTATAACTTCTAAAGTGTCTAAAGACAATGCGTTGGTGCCAGACTGCCGGTTTTCTGGATTATTTCCGACTATTCAACCCAGGGGAAATGATGAAAACTAGTTTATAAAGTATTCCATAATGAATATTCATATCATCAAAATATTTTTTTTTGGTTTTGATTTTTCAGTTTCTATTGGACGGAACAGGGTCGATACAGAAGGCAGCCTTTGATGTTATCCTGACGTACAAATCTCCAGCCATTACACCTTACAAGTAGGAATTTATCTGCCTTAATTTTTAAAAACTATTACACCAACTGCATGGCATTATTAAATTGTCAAAACATTCCATGAAGGAATATAGATAATCTATTAATCGTCTGATGTCAACAGAAATCCCTAATGTTGTCACATTGAGATGTAGTTGCCTAGGCATTCCATGAAGGAATATAGATAATCTATTAAACATAAGTCTGGTGTTGTCACATTGAGTTGTCGTTGCCCAGACGTTCCATGAAGGAATTTATATACTCCATCAAACAAACGTCTGATGTTAACAGGAACCACCCATATAGTCTAAGTGAGCAATTTAGTTTTAAGTAATCTTGCCCAAGGAAAAAAAAGTGTGTGAATTGTGGCTCACGCCTAGGAACCCCGGGTCACAGTGCAGGGCCTTAACTTTCTCGAGTTCACATGTATGGGAAATCGATAAAATTGTCAGATTTTCAATTATTGTGAACTGGAGAGAGTTAACCGCTGTGCCTTATCATTCTGTATATCCCTATCTTGTGTTTTTAGTTCCTAGTGATTATTCCCTTCAAGTTTGGGGTCTTCCCTAAAATTACAGCTTTTTAAAATTATTTTCTATTTTCTGGTATCAAGTTGTTTTAGAGATATCCAGAGAGGACCCACCGAATATTTCTCTGTCGTTCATCTTGTTTTTTAGTAATGTATTTATGTTTTCATTGTTTTTTAGAAAATTATTGGCTAAGGAGGATTTTGAGCCTGATACATTCTGTGTTTGGAATTTTGTTCTTTTTTTTTGAAGTTTTATTCATTTGAATTTTGTTCTTTTTTTGAAGTTTTATTCATTTTTGTTTTATTCTCATTCCGTTCTTCCCTTCAACCAGAGAGAATTTCCATCGACTGCTCGATGATAAAACCTTCAAGAATGAACTTGTCTTTTTCAAAGTGGACACAGAGAGCAGCACGTTGAAGGAGGAACACCGAGAGGGACTTCTGCCGGTTTTAATGAGGTAAAGATTCTCTTTTCTAGAATTAAAAAAAATCCGTTTAGAGATATAAGTGCCCCTGGAGCCATTATACTGGTTTCCATAGTTGTAATAGGATGGTAGCAATTGATTTCTACCTAATGGATTGGACACTAACCTATCACAAAAGTGACCCTCCCTCCTTCCCTCTCTCTTTCTCTCTCTCTCTCTCTCTCTCTCTCTCTCTCTCTCTCTCTCTCTCTCTCTCTCTCTCTCTCTCTCTCTCTCTCTCTCTCTCTCTCTCTCTCTCTCTCTCTCTCTCTCTCTCTCTCTCTCTCTCTCTCTCTCTCTCTCTCTCGCTTTTTTTCTTTTTTCCCCACCTTTTTGACAAATTGCCATTATCGTCACCGATTTTAAACCAAATGTTTCCTTTTTCTTTACATAATAAAATTGATGTCATTCTATGACCTTGACCTTGATTGCTCTGGTTAATTTCATTTCATCCTTGTAGAATTCTTTATGGAAAAATGCGAGGCAAAGGTGGAAAGTCAAAAGGTCACGTGAAGACGACACTTGTATTACGGTTTCTTGGTGGATGTCGACACGAAGAATTCAAGTATTTCCTTCATCTCTTGTTTCGGTCCTTTGAGAAATTTTATTCGGGTAAGAATTTGTCATAGCATAAATTTGATGTTGATTAATCACACAAGCTCTGTCCCCATTTTACATTTTCATAGTCTCAATTTTCTGCTACTATCTGTTTTCTCCGCTATAGCTCCCCTAAAAGAGTTGCTGGAAGGAGTGCCTCGTAGTAAATCTTCCCCCGCATCCATCCCCTCCCCCACTTACCCTTACCCTACATTTTGTAATAATTTGGTGTCTTTATTTTTCATTAAAAAAAAAAAAATATTATGTAAACAGTGTGGACATACAGTATAGGGTTTCCATTTGTCGATGGATTAAATGAAGTTGACATCTCTCTGCTTTTTGTTGTTGTTTTCAGACAGCAAGTTGGGAGAATTGTTCATACTAGATTTTCAATCAGACTGTTTATGCTATGCATTTAGCCTAAAAACTCATAACTTCTGCTAGCCGGATATAACATACCAACACACAAAACAATGTGTAACCTTAAACGTTTATAGTCTGATTAATCATACAATGTAGCTCATAAAAATGGTTGGCTAAAAGCAATAACAAAGATCCGAGTGGCGTCAATTTCGTTCTATCTATAAACACTTAAGGTACCACATACTCCAGGTGAGATCTTACTTAAACGCATGTCATCGATAGTAATACCTTTGTGGCTCGCTTAGTTCAGCAACCATCGCCATTGTACATGGAATAAGTGACTGTTCATGCAGTCCAAACTAGGTGAAAGGGCATGGCTATGTTCCCTTCCACTTCAAGTCTGTTTTGTCCAATTTGGACTCATTTGTTAAAATCTTATCTATCTTATAGATGATCCCCATGGAATGGTTTGTGATGTCATGAAAAATGTTGACTTGAGGAAAATGACGCCTCTGAAAAAGATGAAAGGGTATGTATGGGTTCTGATCTACTCTAAGGAAGAGTGCTCCCCTTTGTTAATATCTAATTGACTTTAGTCACTGGTTTTCTTCTTCTTCTTCTTCTTCTTCTTCTTCTTCTTCTTCTTCTTCTTCTTCTTCTTCTTCTTCTTCTTCTTCTTCTTCTTCTTCTTCTTCTTCTTCTTCTTCTTCTTCTTCTTCTATACATTCTGGAAGGCTTATTATTTTAATGAAATAAATGTTGCTTAGATTTTGTTTCTATATTCATGCTTATTATATAGTGTAGTGATTTGAAAATTCTTTTTGTTTGTTTTTTAAACATTTTTATTATGTAAAGCGCTGCAGAGCACGATTACTTGGATGTTTAGGCGCTATATAAATTCATTATTTATTATACATATTGCATTTCTAATTCTGTAAAAATAGCTCTAAAATTAACTGACTGCTATCGAGTTGAGTGATTCCATAATATCCTGTCGCCCCATTGGTGGTGGATGGGTATCCGGGTTCCCACTAGTAATAGGCTTAAAGAGGATACCCGGGTAATTTCAGCAGGTAGCTGGCACCCGCTTTTGTAAATCCGAAATTACTTTCTGATCGCAAAGATCAAAGCACAATAGTATGAATAACTTGTTTTCAAGAGATTGGGGTAGTCATGAATCTATTTTTTGTTTGTTTGTTTGTTTTGGAAATGTATTATATTTCCGTGTTAAAAAAAAAGAAGAATATATTGTAACACAATGAATTTGAGTAGGATATGTGGATAGATAAGATTGGATTGCTGAGGTTAGAAGATTGTTTATAGATAAGCTGGAAAGTTTTTCCGTAGTCTAGTCTAGTCTTTTCTATTTTTTTTTTTTTCTTCTTCAAATTTTGAAACCAAAATAAGGTACTCGTAGTTTGAAATCTACTTTTGTTGAGTCCATGACACGCAGTATGTCAGGCTGAAAAAACCCCCAAAAAACATTAGCATGTAGGTCAAGACATGGCCCAGATGTCTAAAAGGGATTTTAAACTTAAAATGTCCAGAAATTTGAAATTTGTTTTTGTTTCGTCACATTAAAAAGTAGTTCACAGAGCCGTACAGCCCATGGAGCCAGGGTGTATTCAGGTTTCTATAGAATGAAGTGAACAATAGCTATTGCTTGATACCCTTTTCATAGGACATTAGTCTAAGGCAAAGTACTTTCTGCCAGATATAACAGACCCGGCTACCCAATCACTGTTGGGTTGATGGGGGAGTGGTCAGATAAAAATCACAACTTCACTAGGGATCGATCTCAGTCCTTCTCGTGTGAAGTGAGAGCTCTGCCAATTTAGCTTTCGATAGCTCCTCATTCTCCTCAATAAGGCATTAAAAACTTCATCTTAGTCTCATATTATGGACAGTTAATTCTATTTTTTAACATCGTAATAACACAGATGTATTACAGTTTTGAGGCATTGGGTCGTCTATGTGGACAAAAAAAAAATCCTTCTCATTTCGGCAACACAATGTTCCTCATTGTATCAGGTTTAAAAATGGCCCCCAACCGAATTCAGTCTTAAATCTGGAACTTCTTTGAAGGTCCTGATCAAGGAAAACAGAATTCTTTACAGGCCCCTTGTAAGAATTCTGCCACGATTGTCATTCCATCCTTGGATGTCATGTTTTGTATTTTCAGTCTCGGGAAAGGACTTTTGAAGATTGCGTAACGTTTTTTGTTTTTTTTTTTTTGGTCTCTCTTCCAGTCATGATTTTTCCACTCTCTATTGAATTTTCCTCTGATTTTTTATCTGATGTCAAATATTTCTCTGAAATTGGCCTTGGGCTATGCCACCGCTGGAGAATGGATATTTTCCTCAATGTATGTCTGCTTTAATATTCATCATTCTCTCCTCTCTCACAGAGTTGTAAGGTCAATCCGAATGCTGACCAAACAGTTAGGTCATCGTCTCGACTCGTCAGCCCACAACATCCTCCACATCCTACTGGCAATGGCTGCCATAATCACAAAAGCTCTTGAAAGGCGCCCGGAGATTCTGCCTGGGTTTGTCAACTCTCTGAAGGGTTTGAGGCAGACGGTCCACAACACAATTGTTGAGGTAAGTTTTAGACGGTGATTTTGACCTCCCATGGTGGAGGTGGGGGAAGGGAGGTCACTCTTGCTGAGTCTGGATGGGGTCTGGTGGGAAGGAGGTCACTTGCTGTACCTTCTATTCCCCTATCTTCTATTCCCCTATCTCTATTTTCTGAGTTGCTCTATGTCTTTGTCTTGTATTGGGATTACTTGGTTTTGTCCTGGCCATTGGCTGAAAGGGAAACAGTCATATATATGGTGTTAGTTATGAGAGATGATCTTTTTTTCCTTGTAAATCATCTCTCTGTTATGTACTTTTAATTATATTTTGTTGTTGTTTTGAACATATTTTATAAACATTTGAATTTGTTCCTCTTAGTGGGATCCTATGCTGGTGTCTGGATGAGACTTTTAGG
Source organism: Berghia stephanieae (assembly GCF_034508935.2). Lineage (NCBI taxonomy): Eukaryota > Metazoa > Mollusca > Gastropoda > Nudibranchia > Aeolidiidae > Berghia > Berghia stephanieae. The sequence goes on along the minus strand of NC_088362.1, from coordinate 23,984,638 downwards.
TGATCTCAAACTAAATACACTGATAGTGTGCTCTTGGAATCTACATCTGTTCCCTATTTAAACCAATTCTCAATTCCCCTTTTGCCTTACTTTTTCTTGGCTGCTTGAATTGTAATTCTATAATTGTTTGACTCACCTATTTTCTTCCTTTTTACTGGCACTGATACGACCTAAATTTGTCACAATTCATAGCTACCCTATGGATACGACCTTAGTTTAATGCAGAGTACTTTCCACTAGATATAAGAGACCCAGCTACTCAATCACTTCTAGATAGACAGGTTGGTAAAAAAAAAAAGTCGTGACTTCACCTGGGATTGATCCCAGTACCTTTGCAAGTTTAACAAGTGCTCTTCCAACTGAGCTATCAGGGTCTCCTTTGATATTTCATATTTTGATTTACTCTGTTTTTTGTGGGTTTTTTTTCCCTCCAGTTTTTTGAAGGATATGACAGCTTAGATTTCACGGAATCTGAATTGAAAGCATTGTTTGAAGTCGTCGTTTGGCCCAGGGCAGAAAAGCTGGCAGAGGAAGGAGCGCGGCATCCCACTCCATTGTTAAAATTGTTCACTGCATTTAGCAATAGCTACAGGTCGGTACTTCTCGAGAATGTTTGAAATTAAAAAAAAAATTGCATGTGTGGGAAGTCTTGTCAACCAGTATGGAATTGTTTATGTCAGTGAGTAAGGTTGTCCAAAATACAGGAACTCGCTGGACTCTAGCACGCCCAACTACTTTGGCATGATCTGCAATATCACACACTGGAGCTGGGTGACCGAATGTTATTTATGTAATCAGTCATTACCTCCCACTTGGATTCTAGCACACTTTTGGGCATCTCCTGAGAGCTTGCTAGAATGCAGCGATTACTGTATATGAATAAGAGGACATCTACAAGCACATAAAAAAATTGAAATGGACCAAAATATCTATTGAAATTGTAAGGTTTTCTTGTGTTCGACATGTACATGGAATGAGGAACGATTTATTACTGACAACAAAATATTTGTGGAGATGCTAATTAGGGGGCAGCGGTACGGCCTTTGCTTCGTACCCTACAGGTACTGAGTTCGAACACCCACCACTGTGCTGTGTGGCCTTGAGCAAGTCGCCCTACCTCAATTTGCAGCGCTGCGCTGCTGCTGATGCCTGAGTTATTCCAGTCTTTCCTTTGAATAGAAATTCCCCTATGGGATGAATAAAGGCAATTTTATGTTTATTATTATTTAATTTATTTATTATTCATGTCCTCCTGACAAATAAACAGGTGAGAAGTTGTTAATTGGTATTCTTACCCACCTGTTCTTTGTTCATCTGATCCATGTCCCAAACTTGGGTAGGGTCTTTTGACTTCCTATGGTGAGCAGGTGGTGACTTGCTGTGTCTTCTATCCCTGTTGTCTTTGTCTTTGAATGGGATTACTTGGTTTTGTCCTGGCCTTTGCGAGAATCCTTGGCTGAGAGGGAAACAGTCAAATGTATAGTGTTAATTTCAGGAAGTGATTCTATTTTTTCCTTATAAATTATCTCTCTTTTATGTACTGATAGTGATCACACACTTTGTACATTAATGGTATGCTCTTGGTATCTACATCTGTTCCTTATAAGAACACATTCCCCTTTGTCTTACTTTTTTTCTCGAGTGCTTTAATTGTAATTCTAGAACTTTCTTACTATCCGCTTTCCTTCCTTTTTACTGGTGTTGATATGACCTAAATGTGTCGCAGCATCGTAAAACCCTTAAAAATAAACAAACAAACATTCCCCAAGTCATGACATTTGTTGGTGAATTGGCAATTGCATCGCCATTCTTGAAATGAAAATGAGAAACAAACAAAACAAACAAAAAGTCTTCATTTTATTTTTCCAAGTGAATAAGTTTTATGCCATTGATCTAAATTCCATTTTTGTTTTTTCTAGATTGCTTCCATTGCTGGGTCATACCAAAGAAATCTCAATCAAAGATGATGCAGGTTCCAATTTTGTTCCAAGAGTGATTTCCCCTATGTGGTCTGCCTTCACCTTATTGAATGCGCCGAGGTGTAAATCTCAGATTGCACGGACCATTCTTGATATTGTGCAACAGTTGCTGTTGAAAGAGAAAGAATGGGACATCGAAGGGGTGGTAGATCCTCTGCCTGGAGTTTTTGAACACCCTCAAGGTGAGATAGTGAGTGAGTTGGTGTCGACATTCACTTAATTGTAGGTCTGATAACCTGATGCAATTATGGGCTTGATTTAACATTGTTGTAATGGACAATATTTTACGTTGGTTTGAGAGTATTTCCATAATAACAATGAACCCATAACAATGTGAGTTATGAGACCTATAAATAAGTACAGGTTGGTTTGAGAATAGTTCCATTACAACATTGCTCCCATAACCATTTGGGTTATCAGACCTGTAAATAAGTACACACTGGATGAAGCCATGGCTGATAACAATCTATGCTGCTGGTTTGAATAGGAATTGATTAACTGAGATGTTTATGTTGTCGTCAGTGGTTTATGCTTTTTTATATTTATATTTTATTTTGGTTTTTTAATTTACAAATAGGCGTTGTTAAGATGAATAAAATGGTTTATTCATCTTAACAATCTTAACAACGCCACAACCACATTATCTCATTAATCTGTAGTGTTTCATTCATCCTGTTTTGTTGATAAAGGGGAAACCTGAAACATCCATTTTATCTGTTTTCGTATATTAAATTGAAGCTACATTCATTTTCACATTGTTTTTTATTTCTTTGAGCTTCGAGCAGCAACATTTACTTTATTTTCCTTGACACAGATGGAGATGGAAAAGGGAAATGTTTGGGCCAGTCCATTTTGATAGCAGAAGTTCCATTACTGTTGAAATATCTCCATGCCAAGCTGGCCAAGCTCTTGCCGAAAACCAAAGTCAGCAAAAAACACCAGTTGGGTCAGGAGATCAAAGTCTTGTCAAGGTATGGATCGCTGAGATGAACTGGAATTTTTTTTTCTGTTTGAAAATTAGAAAATTGTCATGTTGCTGTTGAAATTAGATACAAGGTTGCCAATTTTCCGTATATTTACGGAATTCAGTATGTTATAAATCCTCAGTATGTTTTCCTATCATGTGCTAAACGGAAAAAACGTATGTACAAAATGTCTTTTCACTGGAGTTCAGGACTCATAAAAGGGGTGTGCGAATGTGTTAGCATAAGAGTTCAGTAAATTTTTGCCTCTTTAATTGGCAACCCTGTTAGATAGCGTGTGTTACGCTGTAAACGGAGTGCATTCATTTTCCATTCAGGTCCATTGTGCTCTTAGTTTGACCTTTCCTCTCAGTCGATCTCTTGTTTTATCATAGCAAAGTAAGTGACCCCTCTCGTTTTCAGTTGCCAGACCGAACAGGAACAGAACATGAACGTTTTGTCTTGGAATTAATATTTCTTTCAGTTTCCTACCAACAAACTGAAACAACACACAGAGTTTCTTAGTTAATATTGTTTTTAAAACACCTATGGATGATCAGTTCTCACTATAAATGTTTGAATAGTGATATTAACATTTTAGGTTACACATAGTTTTGTTTGCTGGTTTGTTTCATATGTGTGTTATGGGAATTACAAGAATGTATAGCATGATACACTAATTATTCGAACAAGAGACGAAAATGAATACATTCAGTTTACAGCCTTACTTTTGGAAACTTGAAGGTTTTGACACAATTTTGAGATCTTATCAAGAAAACAATTTAATCGAACCTTCATTTAAAAAAGAATTTCCATGTTTCTTTTTTTATTCCTTTAGAAATAAATAAAATATTTCTTCACAAGTTTACTTAAAACTTATCTGATTTGATTTTAGTAGTTGATATGAGAAGCAACATAGGTGTCTGGTTTGTATTGTGTGTTTGTTTGTGCCTGTGTGTATGCGTGTGTGTGTGTGTGTGTGTGTGTGTGTGTGTGATTGAGTATGTTTCAGCCAAAGTTTAAGCACTTAGAGTCTGATGTCTTGGAGTTGCAGGGCTATATAAGTTTTCAGCATTATTATTATTATTATTATTATTATTCAGGGCTGAGAATCTTCCGCCTAAAGGCGGATTTCCGCCTAAATGGTAGTTTATCTCCGCCCATCCCATCACATTTCCTCCTTTTTCAAATTTGCCGTGTCAAACATTTTCCTCAAACCCACAAAATCACCATTATGTCTTGTGTTATATTTTGACACCTGTGCTCAGTCTCGTGAAATTTGGTGACGGTCCCGTTTTTATGACGTTGGGCCAGACAGTATGGCACCAGATGTCACAATTGACACAGAAGACCAGTAGTGTTCTTTGATTAGTTAGTTGATGGTTGAAGGGGAAGGGGAGGGACAAATGGGTCTGGGTTTTTTTCCCCCTGTTGTAGGTACCTAATGCCTTTTTAATCTCTCTCCTCTCTCTCTCTCTCTCTCTCTCTCTCTCTCTCTCTCTCTCTCTCTCTCTCTCTCTCTCTCTCTCTCTCTCTCTCTCTCTTTTTTTTTTTTTTTTCCCCTTTGCCTTTCTTTCTATTTCTCTTTTCTTCTTCTTCTTTTTTTTTTCTGATATAGAGTTTAAAAGGTCCATACATAAGTTGTTCTGGTAAAGAAGTCTTTCCTCCCCCCTCTCCCCCCCCCCCTCCTCCCCCCCCCCCTCTCTCTCTCTCTCTCTCTCTCTCTCTCTCTCTTTCTTTCTTTCGCAACCACATTAAATCATCTGGTATATAGAGATTATATATTAGAACAAAGCAATGGTGATTGGCTTAGTTTAATCTTTTTTCTTTTTACCTTTGGACTATTCTATGGCTTTAAATTTGAGAGATTCTTGGGTTGTATTTATAAGCTAAATAACTACTACTAGGTTTCTTTGCTTGTGTTTGATCGATAGCCCGAGAAATTTTCCTCCTTTTTGACAAATTGCTATTATCATCACTGAATAGAAAAACACTCACCAAAATCACTACATCAACATCTCTACCACCACTACTATTACAATCACCACCACATCATCATCCCTACCACCACTACTACTACAAATAGCACCACATCATCCCTACCACCACTACTACTACAACTACCACCACATCATCAACCCTACAACCACTACTACAACCACCATCATATCATCATCCCCACAACCACTACTACTACAATCACCACCACATCATCATCCCTACCACATCACCCCTACCACCACCACCACCACTCCATCATCCACTACCACAACTACCACCACATCATCATTCCTACCACAGCTACTACTACAACCATCACCACATCATCAACCCTACTACCACTACTTCAACCACCATCACACCTACCATCACTACTACTACAACCAGCACCACACCATCATCCCTAGCACCACTACTACTACAACCACCACATCATCATCCCTACCACATCACCCCTACCACAACCACCACCACTCCATCATCCCTACCACCATTACTACTACAACCACCACCAAACCATCATCCCTACCACCACCACTACTACAACCACCACCAAACCATCATCCCTACCACCACCACTACTACAACCACCACAACATCATCCCTACCACCACTACTACTGCAACTACCACCACATCATCATTCCTACCACAGCTACTACAACCACCACCACACAATCATCCACACTACTACCACATCATCCCTACCACTGCTATTATTACAACCACCACCACATCATCATCCCTACTACAACCACCAAATGTTGTAATTACACTTTCAACTTTTGCAATTCCACCGAATTGTGTCAGAAATTGCTGCAAGACAAATTTTGGATCGCATCTAAGTAAATTTGAGTGAAATTCAAATTTTTGGATTATGGTCGCATGGATGGGTCATGATCTTCACGATGAAAAATTTCCTCCTTTTTTGTGACCAGTCATTCTCACCCCTGATTATTATTATTATTTTTATTTTTTTTTTTTTTTATTATTATTATTATTATTATTATTATTATTATTATTATTATTATTATTATTATTATTATTATTATTATTATTATTATTATTATTATTATGATTATTTTTTATTATTATTATTATTATTATTATTATTATTATTATTATTATTATTATTATTATTATTATCATCATCATTATTATCATTATTATTATTATTATTATTATTATTATTATTATTATTATTATTATTATTATTATTATTATTAAGTCTATTGTTATTTTTTGTACCTTTTTTCTTTTCTTTTTAAAATCCAGCTGGACCGAGTCAGACAATTTATTTGAAAAAGAATTCTTATGAAATATTTGAATGTTATTGCCCATATTCTACTCACATTATATGTGAGATATGCCAATGTTTTTACATATTAAATATTAAAGTTTAATTGCCTGCATTCCATTCTCAATATAATTGAGATGTGTCAATTTTCTTTTTCTTTCATTTTCATAATTACGTTATCCCAAATCAATTGTTAAATCCTACTGCTCTGTTAACTAAGCCATAAAAATAAAAATAAACTTAAGATTTTATATAGCGCAATATACACTAAATGTGCTCAGAGCGCTTTAGAAGAGGTCCCTGGCCAGCAGCAACACTTAACATTTAGGATGGGACATGATGCCTGTTTGGCAATGTTACAATTTTTTTGGACAGAAACAACGCTGAATGGCCAGGTACTCATTTTACACCTGAGTACGGTGAGAGAATGTGAGTAAAGAGCCTTCTCCAAGGACACAACTATGCGCTGAGCAAGGCTTGAACCCAGGACCTTCTGATCCGAAAGCAAGTGTCAGTCCACTAGACCACATAGCCGCACATTGTATTTCATAGTTTATTTTGTTTTGTTTGTTTTTTCTTTTCGGCAGATTGAGCAGCATTGTGACAACACCAGAACAGTGTCAGTCTCTTTGTAGTTTGTTGATTCCCTATTTGAATCACAGTTCTACACTTAGTGAAGTGAGTGGAATTTATCCTATAGCTAGAAATCTTACATAGTGGTCAACTTATTTCAGTCATTCGATTTACAACTTATTTCAATCATTCAATTCACAACCTATTTCAGTCATTCGATTTACAGCTTATTTCAGTCATTCGATTTATAACTTATTCCAATCATTCAATTTACAATTTATTTCAGTAATTCGATTTACAACTTATTTCAATCATTCAATTTACAACTTATTTCAATCATTCAATTCACAACTTATTTCAGTCATTCAATTGACAACTTATTTCAAATTTTCATTTTCCAGGAAATTGAACAAAACACATTGCACTCGGTCATCAACCTCATTCAGTATGTGGAAAAACCAGCCGACTTTTACAGGTATGAGATTAATCGTCTCAGGAATTCACTGACACTGACACTGTCTCATCAATATTTTCTAATTGGAGATTGTTTGGTCAAAAACTTTTTACATCAATGTATTCTAATTGGACAATGTTAGGTAAAAAACTTTTTACATCATCTTCTAATTGGACAATGTTTGGTCAAAAGCTTTTTACGCAAATATTTTCTAATTGGACTATGTTTGATCAAAAACTATTTCTTTAACATTCTTTAATTGGAAAATGTTTGGTAAAAAATTTGTTATTAACATCAATTAACAAGGCAAATAAGAAAGTTTGAATTTATTTTATAGTTTAACTTAATTTTCAGAAAAATCCTCTTTTGTGAATTATTATAACTAATTTAAATTCTATGTTCACTGTGAAGCACAAATAGTCATAAATGTCATAATGATATTTTATAAAATAGAACTGTTGGCCGTATTCAGATTTTATGTAAATATCTTAGTCTGTGTTTATTTGAATCATCAAATCTTGACCGACTTGACTTTTCCCATCGCCCCTCGATGAGAATAGAAGTGATGCCAACCTTTCGTAAGAAAGTGTATATTCTTACACTTTTCATTCATTGTACGTATTTTGCTGAGGATTGTACACACAATTGAATTTCTATTATTTAAGCATTTTAACAATCATACACTCATTTAGTGTACTTGAACACTTTAATCTAAAGAGTTCAATATAATGTTATCTTGCTGGGTCATATCAGATTTATACGTGATGGATACTATTATAGATAATCTTTAAAGAGAGGTTATTCATTAATTTAAATATTGATCCTAATATTGCTATTATGGTCTAATTGCTCATTACCAGATTTAGTTTTAGTTATGGTATTTTTATGGATTGTACTCATTATTTTTCCAAAAGCTTACTCATTTTGTCTTTCCTTTATAAACACAATCACATTTATTTGTCATAACTGGTATGCGGCTATGTGGTCTTGTGGTATGACACTCGCTTTTGGATTGGAAGGTCCTGGGTTTGAGCCTTGCTCATCTCATAATCGAGTGCTTGGAAAAGGCTCTTTACTCTTATTCTCTCACCACCTTACTCAAATGTAAAATGTGTACCCATTCGTTAACAGTGTTGTCTCTGTCAGAAAAAATTGTAATATCGCCTGACAGGCATCATGTCTCGGTCTACATGCTGTGTGTTGCTGTTGGTCAGAAACCCTTGTAAGCGCTTTAAGCACATTTAGTGGATATTGTGCTATGAAACCTCAATTTTTTTTTTAGTTTATAAACTTTTTAAAAACCCAAGTACTTGAATGTTTTCTCCACAGAATGACGTGCCCACTGTTTGGGACTGTTGAACGCCGTGAATCACGCGTGTTGTTATGTCAGCTCTTCACCACCATCACAGCTCAAGATGAGCAACTGACAAAATATGCCGTCCTCATGAACAAGGTTTGTTCATTTCAAACTGCCTACTATTACAATACATTCTTAGAATTGCAAAGTTTCGGTTCCGATTAAAAAAATTTATAAGCATCTCAAAGTCATTAAAACTTAATGGAAATTAAAATTTTCCTCTCAGGTCAAAATTCCATTTCAACTTGAGTATTAAGTGCTGCCCCTAAAAGAAAAAAATTAACACAGGCATCAAGTAATTGGTACTAAAGGTCATGTTTGTTTGTTTTTTTTTAATCGCAAGACTTTCCGTCAATTTTGAAAGGATATCTCAATGAAAAAAATATGATGAATGAAACTAATCTCAAGCCAAGATGGGCTGATAGAACTGATAAAAACGTAATGAAAATAAAAAATTGGTACAGACCCCAAGGATCTTGAAATGTTATTTCAGTCATATGAGGGTAAGACTACTTATTTTAAAAATCTCTTTAGAACTACGAAATTTTAAATTTTCAAGTAGACAGGTTTGTCCATTTGGCCATCTTTGCTGAATTCTAGAAAAATTGTAGAGTTATTTTTTATTGACATATAATGAGCATTTAACTCCTAATTTACAATTTAACTCTTTCTAGATGGCATTTCATTATAGTCTGACATGATTTCGTATTATGTATTTCCCAAGATAATACAAACAGCAATGCGGCTTATAGTGAATTCTAAGCTCCTAGAAGTTATGGAACAAACACGAACACAACTATAAAAAAATGAACAAAATTCTTAACATGAAATTTTTCAGACTCAAAACCTTTCCTCAACCAACAATAAAAGCGATAATACTTCACTAAAATCCAAACAGATGGAGAAAAGTTCTCTGTATTTCTACTCAGGGTTCGTAATGGCTAAAAGTCAGCTGTGACCAGATAGCTAAATATAGATAGACATAGTATCTATTTGTATTTGTTGTAAAACATTTTTTAAAAAGCAACTTGCCACAACCTCATTTGGCCTATAGATATTTATATTTCCTCCTTTTCTTCCAACAGCTCAATGCATGGGACCCCAAAAGAGTAGATGAACCCGACTACACAGCGAGGCTCGAAAGTTTCCGTGAAATTACAGATGGCATCAGCTCAGCCACAGCCCTGGACACAGACTTGATCATCCCCACCCTCTACAACTGTGACTACTTCATTAAGGAGGTCCGTTTGGCTAGCACTCTTCTTACGACCAAGTTCAAGCTTCAAATCTTAGTTGATTTATAGGTTTCCTCAAATATCATTTCATAATTAAAACAATTTCTATAACTAAGTGAAGAACAAGTAAGTAAACAAACAAATAAATAATCAAATGAATAAACAAATAAATAAAATCGAAATAAAGTACAGATAAACAGACAATCTGAAGATAAATATATAAAAAGATTCATAGGAAAACAAATAAATAAATACATAAGAAATGAATAAACTAACCAACAAATAAATATATAAATAAATAAATACATGTTCAACAAAACAAATAAATAGATGAACAACAAAAATGAATACGTTTAAAAAAATTATCAGACCATCAGATATAATTTATGGAGGAGAATCTAACAATGACAGAGAAGAAACTTGTCATGTTGATCTCCCTTGATTAAATGTAATGGATGAATCCAAACAATTTCATACCAACTGTCAAAATCTTCAGCCATCCTTTCATTATATTACACCACAATAACCCTTTAAAAAGTAATAAACAAAAATGAATACAACAGCTTAAAAAAAGAACAAAATACCAAACACGGAACGTTTTGGACTCAAAACCCTTCTTCAACCAACAACAAAAAACAATAAATCATAAATACAACTTTTTACAAAAAAGAAAACAAACAAACCCAGATCGACTACTAAATATTTTGTACATCCTGTTGAATAAACATCTTGGAATGTCAAGACATTCTAAGATTTTTTCTTCAACAGGATTTACGAAATATTTAAATACGCAAGGTATCCAAAGGTCAGGTGGTCTGAACAAGTGATATGATAAGAAAATAAAAAATTATCTGGTAATGGATCAGTTTTTATATTTCCACTAATATAAAATAATTTTTCACATATTCAGGTTGACGATTTGTCAATTCGAGATTCGTCCACCTTTTGTATCACGACATTGATCAAGAAAATTGCCGAATTGGACGACAATTCTATCAGAAGTGAACTTTTCCAGAACGTCCAAGCCAAGATCATCATCAAAATGGTCAAGGGTGGGATGAGGAGCAAAACGGAGGTAAATTTTATTTTATCCAAATTAGGAGGGATAAAAATATTTTTTGCCTTAGATCTTGTCTTATTTTATTATAGAGTTTTTGACCTTTATTAGATTTTCGGTCTGAAGAGAAGCCTTGGGAGGGCTTCTTTGAAGCTACGAAATATATTTTATAGATCAAATGTGGATTAAGTCAGTAAATGTAAAAATATCAGAAGAGTTAATCAAATTTTAATGTAAGATGAGTTTAGAAGTAGATTTTAGTTTAATTTAAAGTAAGAACAACAAAAACAAACCATAACATTGTGTTTTGTATTGTTAAGTGGCGTAACAAGTTAAGTTGACCCTATTCAATATGTATATATATAAATGCAGAGCACGGAAAATTATTTAAAAAGCTAAAGGTCAACGTTCATTAATTTTTCGATAAATGACTGTTTGCCTTCACCTTCCATGTAAATTGATAAATGACTGTTTGCCTTCACCTTCGATATATAATCAGTAAATGAATGTTTACCTTCACCTTCGATATAAATCGATAAATGACTCACTGCTGTTTATTTCTTCATAAAATCGGATCACTTAGTTATACTGCTGGAACCCAGCAAGTGACTGACAACAGCAGCTGCATGCTGTAAAAGTGGCTACCTGGATGGGGATTCCCCTTTTTGAGGGTTAAGACGCAAAGTATTGCATTTTCGTGATGTAATATAACACCATATCTAGATGACCACTTACATTACAATAATATTAACTTATGGAACAGACAGTACTACTTTCACTTGTTATGTTGGTTCTTTTTTCGTTTTATTGTGATTATTCTGATAGGTTTTATAAGCAATTTAAAATCCCTACCATTTTAAAATATTTTTGTTGTTGTGCGGCCAATAAAAAATTCAAATCTTTAAAATCAGACGTTGGATTCCGGAACTAATTAATGCTTTGTCCAGTCTTAATATTATTACACACAGTAAAACATTCATTTTCTGATTCAACACATTTTAACTACGTTTTTAATGGTCATAAATGTAATGGGCTGGACATCTGGTATGTTCTCTCCATTTGTATTTTGTATTGTATTTAAAATATATGGAGATAAGTGGATTAAACAATTTAACACACTCCTAAAGAACATATAAAGCAATATATTGTGTGTGTAGGTTTTACTTCACGATAACAAAAAGAAACAAAACCACCGTCATTACACCAAACAACAACACGATCACAGTGGCGTAGTAGATAATAGAAGCAATGAATATGGTAGAAAATGGTATTCCTCCCTCTCTCTTTCTTTCTCTCTCTCTCTCTCTCTCTCTCTCTCTCTCTCTCTCTCTCTCTCTCTCTCTCTCTCTCTCTCTCTCTCTCTCTCTCTCTCTCACACACACACACACACATACATACACCCATACATCCTGCATATACACACATATTACATACAAACGTAAAAGACAGGCTAAGAGAAATGCATCACATTCACACTACACCTAATTCATACCACTGACAACAACGATATAACATCAACAGTTAGTACAGATAGTATTCCACAAAGGCAAGTTTAACTGGGGAAAATAAGAAGAGGGGGAGAGGGGGGGGGGGGGGCACGCAAACACACAGCCAAGATAGAGAAAATAATAGTGGCACCTCCTAGGAATTAACAGATATTCAGACATTATTCTCAATATTCACAATGTACAAGTAGTGCAGCTGGTGAATAAAACCTTCCCACACCAATCAACAGAGACATGAATGAAACAAACCCATTCATTTCATAGTTCTTAAATCAGTAACAGATGTGTCTTTAAGAACAATTATTGTAGGGCTACTTGCAGAGGGAGTATATATATATATATACGTTCCTGTACTACAATAAGTATGACTTCTTCACTCCTTTACCATATTCGTGGGAACGTTTAATGACAAAACTGTAGAATCAGTGTAGTAAAGTGTTCCATGGTCAGTAGGGAGTCCAGGAAATGATTATGACATTGTTTACATTGTGTAACTGGTCCAAATTCATCACCCACGATAGCCTAGACATCTCATAGACTGCTAGATATTCCCAGTGAAATTTGATACCCCACCCCTACACTTGTTACATATTTGTTGAACTGAATGAACATTAGTGCAACAGAAAGTAGACAGTTTGTAGTATGTACTAGTGTGAATAATAATAAACTGCAACGTCTGATTGTTGTTGTAGGGATTCCAGAAATATTTGATTTAAACGATAAATGTAGTGAAAATGTGAGTCTACTTTGCTGTGTTCCTGAGAAAGAAATATACTGATGATATCTATGATATTTAGTCCACTGTGTGAGGGGGTTTTCAATCTATAACATGAGTGATATAGATTTACATTTAAGATAATTGTGGCTTGGCTATGCTATTATTTATCAGACCAATTAGACTACTCGCTTCACTGACTGCAGGCACGTGCCATGCCAGAGCGCAGGTAAAGAGAAGGAGAGTAGTGACCTCTTGACCTAGCATCTCAACTAAGTGATCCGCTGGTAAACCACTGTGGACTGTTTACCTTCACCTTTGATATAAATTGTTTGAATCATTAACACAATTAAGTCATAAGTCGTCTTTAATTCATTTTTAGCTTGACTGGTTTATTCCTTTAGAGACTCCTAAAAGGGTTTATAATGCATTTTTTAGGGATGTTTAGTGCTGCTGTTGGCTTGGGCCACCTTGCAAAGCGATTTGAGCATGTTTAATGATATTTATCTACACAATAACTTTTTTTGTTGTTTTTTTTTTTTGTGGGGGGGGGGGGGGGGGGTTAATATGCATTCTGTCATTTCACTCAAGTTGATCATAATTATACTTGAAATATTTTATAAATAGCTCCTTTTATCAAAAAAGTTGAGCACTATATTTAAAAAAAAAAATATTTTTTTTTCTTTTGGTTCATTCCCCAGGTGGTTCGCCATGAGTACATTGCAATTCTCCAATGCCTGGTCACCACGTATCCAACATCTCATCATTTCAACGGTCTGTCCGACCTCATTCACAAGGAGTCTCATAAAAACTTCTTTGAAAATATCAGGCACATCCAGGTAAATTTTCCCGATCTCTGATGTCAACGTTTTCAATCTATTTTGATTGTATTCATCTTTTACTTAATTCCTATTCGATTTTTCAAACAGACAGCGATTATTTTTTTCCTGAACTCCCCCTGTCCACCCAGCATTGATTTGGTAGCTGGGTCTGTTAGATCTGGTGGAAAGTGCTTTTTGATTAGACTAACTCTCTGTCTGAAGGGTAGCAAGCAATTGCTATTGTCCATTTCACATTTTTATCATCATCATCATCTTCATCATTATTATCATTGTTATTTTTATTACTATTATTATTATTATTATTATTATTATTATTATTATTATTATTATTATTAATTATTATTATTATCGTTGTTGTTGCTGTTGTGATCATCATCGTCATCATCATACAAAAGGTTTTTCTTGTCCCCTTGTCTAATTACTTCCCCATATTTCTATTTCAGATATTTCAGCGAACCAAAGCTCTTCGTCGTTTGTATCATCACCTGAAATTCCACACGCTGAGCACGGACATTCATGTGTCTTACTTCATCCCACTCATCTACTCCTTCATCACAGAACAGGCCTTTGCCAAGCATGAAAACATCCAGGACGCTGCCAGAGACTTGCTGTGGATCATCAGCACACAGCTCTCGTGGAAAGCCTACAGCAATGTCTTAGAATTCTATCTCAATTTGCTACCTAAGATGGGAGAAGGTCAAAAAAAGATTACAAGGTATATTTTCTACAGTACAAAAGTAATAGAACAGCTTCCAAAAAAAAAAAAGAAAATAAAGAACAAATTTTTTAACGCAGAATGTTTCGGCTCAAAACACTTCTTCAGCCAGTAATTATCATCATTATCAATATCATCAATTATAATTATCATTAACATCATTTCATCATCATCATCATCATCATCATCATCATCAACTCCATTATATTTATCATCATCAACATCATTTTCATCATCATCAGTGTCATCAATATCAGTATTATCAACATCATCATCATCATCATCATCGTCGTCGTCGTTATAACCATCAATGGTTAATTGTTTTTTCTATTTCAGAATCATAGGAGCCTTATTGTGTGGTTTTCATTTTGACTTGAGCAAGTCCACTTTCCAGGAGAGACTCAAGAAAAAATGGCAGACTGGTAACCATTGATCTCCATGTATAATTGAATCGTTATTCTTTTTTTTTTGACCACCTTGGAGCCGGAGTTTATCCCAGTTCCTATAGCATGAAACTGACAATAGCAATTAATTACTACCTTTTGGATAGGACACTAGTCTATCTCAAAGTAATTTCCACCAGATCTAACAGATTCAGTTACCCAATCACTGCTGGGTAGGTAGGGGGGTCCGAAAAAAATCTCGACTGCACCCGGGATCGATCTCTGTACTTTTGCTTGTGAAGCGAGTGCTCTACCAGCTAAGCTATCAACACACCCCCCCCCCCCCCCCCCCCCCCCCTTCTGTATTCCCTGTACCACCTTAGAAATTTTATAGCAAAAAAAATTAAAGTCCCCTTGTTCACCCTTTAGGGGAAAGTCTTAAGGGTCTTTCCCAAGGAAAGATTGGAATAACCCAGGCAACAATGCAGCGCTGTAAAGTCAGCTAGGGCAAGGTGATTTGCTCAAGGCTATACAATGCAACAAGGAGTTGAACTCAGTGTCCTCTGGTTAAGAAGCAGAGACCATATCACTGTGCCACCTTGCTATCTAGACTTAAACCATATCATAAATTGATAATAAATGAATTTATAGATTTTTGGTGACCCGATTTTTGTACCAGTCTGGTCATGGATGGGGGATCCAATAGCTCAGATGGTAGAGCACTCGCTTTACATGCAAAGGGACCAAGATTGATCACAGGTGCAGTCTTAGATTTTTTTCTGGTCACTCATACCTCTTTAATTCACTCAACCTCCCCCCCCCCCTCTCTGTCTCTCTCTCTCTCTCTCTCTCTCTCTCTCTCTCTCTCTCTCTCTCTCTCTCTCTCTCTCTCTCTCTCTCTCTCTCCCCCTCTCCCTCTCTCTCCCCCTCTCCCTCTCTCTCTCCCTCTCTCTCTCTCTCTCTCTCTCTCTCTCTCTCTCTCTCATACATGCACAATCACACAATTATTATAGATAGAATGAAGTTGACGTCATTCAGGTCTTTGTTATTGTTCTTTGCCATCCACATTAATGAGTAATTCTCACTAAGTTATATTAACCAGACTATAAATGTTTAAGGCTACACATAGTTTTGTGTGTTGGTTCATTATATTTCCGGATGGCAATGTCGTGAGCTTCTTAGCCAAGCTCACACTATCTATACTCTCCTATTAATTTCTTAAAATTTTTTATAACTTTTTGATGTCCCAGTGGCTTTGGATCCAGTTTTCCTTTCCTTTTATTTTTCAGAGGAGGAAAAGCAGAATGAGTCTGATGAAGAGGATGATGATGATGATGATGATGATGATAATAAAAACAATGATGATAAAAATGAGAAAATAGATGATATTTTACCAATGGATCTCGAGATCACCGAGCCAGAGGTGCAACATCGAGTGCTGAAGAAGAAAAAACCCATAGAAGATGGAAACGAAGAAACGATTGACAAAGAGGAAGACGTGATGGAAAGGAGAAAAGTGGTGATGACCGAATGTGATGCCGAGGCGGCCACCAAAATCCATTCGACAATTGTGAAGAGAATTTTACCCAAGGTCATGAATGCCATTTGTCAAAGGGTAAGAGAACAACTTTCTCCATTAACTCTCTTAATCCTAGAGATTTTTGGGACTTTTCAAAATTGGAAAAAATGTATTAAAAATGTACATAGATAATTTTATTCAACTATCAATAACATGCAAATACTAAAAACATTAGCTTTTATACAACGCCTATAATTTGTCTCATAAAATGTAATAGATAGGCATGGGGTAAAAGTAACCCGGGTAAACTACGGATATAGTCGGTGTTAGGGTTGAGTGAGTTAACCAGTTAACTGTCATACTCTGGAATAACATATATTTAAACATTTGGCCAGAATACTCGTGCTTCAAATTATCGATTGATGAAAATTATCCTCATTTTGGCGAAAATTCCCAAAGCTGGTAATTTTAATCGATTGTTAATTTGAAGGACAAGTTTTATGGCCAAATTTTTGTAATATGTGTTATTCCTCCAGAGTATGGCAGTTTATGATTAACAAAGATTTACTGATGCTTTCAGGACTGATGGGAACTTTGTTTAGCATTGTCTATAGTTTATTCTTATTTATTTATGTATTTATATATATATAATTATGATTGTTTGACTTCTACAAGGTTGTATTGAGCGTTAGCTCTCATCAGGAAATGGAAGTGAAAGTAGATTGTTGTGGTCTTCATCATCACAAAACCGAACATGGCAACACTCAACAGAAGAAATGAACTAACATCCTCATGCAGACATAGAAACAAACACCTTTTATGTAATTACGAACCTCCATAAACACGAATCTAGAAAAATACGAATAGCACAACAATCTACTTTCACTTCCACTTCCTGATGAGAGCTAACGCTCGATACAACGTTGTAGAAGTCAAACAATCATAATTATCTTTGAAATGTTTATAAATAGCTCCTTTTATCATATATATATGAAATTATTGATTAAAAAAACAAAAACTATTGAATGGCATTTATCATGTGAGGGTTTTTAAAAATATCTCTTGTATTCAACGTCCTATTTAAGTTTGAGTCACTCAAGCTACTGATGGTTTTAATTTGTTTTTGCATGGGTGAAAACAGTGGCAGAATTATTTAGGGAAATATTTTTAACATTCACAGAACAGAATGATGTGATTTTATGTTGTTGTTTGTTTTTTGTTTTGTTTTCCAAATACATTATTTAAATTCTCAATTCTTACAATGAAATGTTTTTGTTTTTATTAAGATAGAAATTTAAAATCATAATGATATCCAGCATATTATAATAATAATAATAAATATAACCTTAAATGACTCTATATTAGCTAAACTCTCAGAGATCGATAAAAACATATTTTGTGTGTGTTGATGAAATGCTTTTTTCTAACTTTAAGATAATAAAAAGTATTCATTCTATTTACATTCCTCCCCCTTGTTCAGAGCAAGAGAGAATCGGAGCACAAACTGGTCCGGTCACATCAATCGGATTCTAATGAAGTGTTACGGGTCCCCTTGGCCTTGGCTGCCATTCAATTGTTTCAACGTCTGCCCAAAGGGACTTTGGAAATCAAACTCCCGACGTGAGTTACATATTCTATTCATCAATCCTTTTGAGACAAACCCTTATTATGTCCAGGTAAACTGGATTGTAGACTTGAATTTAAAGAGCAGGCAATAGGACAGAGTAGAAATGATGTCACGTCACACCTTAACTCTCTCTCTCCTTACCAGCTATTTTCAGAATGTTACTCAAAACTTCATACTCACCCAACATAAAATTAGATTTTTCATAGAGATAAGTAACGAGTATATTATTCTACATTTTGTTAATAAAAATGAACTCTGCAACACAGTGTCGAGTTTTTATAGCTTTAACTATAACAAAATGAAATCGAATCAGAAATTTGTTGGCTGCATCGTAACGAATGGGTGGTAAGGAGGGGGTTAATCTCTTCTGGTTCTAAACTCTTTTGAAGTATGCATATGTAACCAGTCCTTCGGAGGACTAATAATGAATAGATTACATATTGAATCAGGTGGCATAATTATTTTAATAGCAGGATGTATAGGCAGATTCTTCGGGTTATTGTAGTAAAAGAGCGAGGATGGATGATCTTTATTGACGTAGTCCAAACCCACTGCCATTTTGGGGTCATGACGGTAGTGGACATTAGGGTCTCCCGTTTAAAGCTCTTTGATAAATTGGCAACGATGAGTTAAAATTCCGATGTTTGAGATTTAAGTAATTTAAACTAAACTAAATTCATTCTTATCTATATCGCATATTAATTCAAATAAAGTTGCATACCCATACCCCAATATAATAATGGGCTGAGATGATTTGTCAGTTATATATTATTTTCAAAAAGTTTTAAATTGGACTATCCCTTCATCATTGCAGAGTCCTTTTAAAGATTTGTAACTTCCTGTGGTCTCGTGAAGAAAAAGTTCGTAAAACGGCCAGAGAAACGTTAGCCAAATCTGCCGTGTCTCTGGGTGCCAGATTTTTCCCTTTCATTCTGAGGGAAATACGAGGCTGTCTTGAGAGAGGATTCCAGGTATGAGATAAAAAGTCTGATGGTCATTACAAGTTTTTCTGTATTTTGGTAATTTGCAATTTTTTAATAATGGTTTTCCCGTATCTTATTTGTTTATTTGTTTCTTTCTCTTTTTCTTTGGGTTTAAAAAAAAAATAATGTGTTGTTTTTTTTTTGTTTTTTTTTTTGGGGGGGGGGGGGGGGGGTTCTTATTTTTAATTTTTAATTTTCCTCCTCTCTTTCAATATTTCTTTCTTTTTTTTTTTTTTTTTTTACTTTTCTTGCTTTTTCTTCTCTTACTTTCTTTTTTTTTTTTTTTTTCTTCCTCTCTCTTTTTTTTACTTACTTTCTTTTTTTTTCTTTTTCTCTTTCTTTGTTTCTGTCTCTCTATATTTTGTTATTTTTTTCTTTCTTTGTATTATTTCTATCTCTCTTTCTCAAACGGCTATGTGGTCTAGTGGAATGATACTCGCCTTTTGATCAGAAGGTCCTGGGTTTCGAGTCCTGACTGATGCATAGTTGAGTCCTTGGAAAAGGCTCTTTACTCACATTCTCTCACCGTACTCGGGTGTAAAATGAGTACCTGACCGTTAACAACGTTGTCTCTGTTAAAAAATTGTAATATTGCCTAACAGGTGTCTCATCCTCCATGTTAAGTGTTTCTATTTTATCAGGGACCCCTTATAAAGCACTTTGAGCATGTTACGTGGGTATTGCTCTATATAAGTGCTGGGGTATTTTTTAATTTTTTTTTCTATCTTTGTTTCTTTCTCTCTTTATATTTTTTTCTTTCTCTCCTTTAAAAAAAATATCTCTTTCTTTGTTCCTACCTTCTTTTCTTCCTACCTCTCTCCATCCTTCTTTATTATATTTCTTGGATTTCTTTATTTTTGACAAAAATTAAAACTATCTTATTTCATTCTTATTCCTGTAAATTTGTGTCAGTGAAATCTCAAAAGCAAAACCACAAATTGTCTCAAACATCACAATGTACTCTCTCTCTCTCTCCTCCAGCGTCACGTATTGACTTACACCACCTGGTACTTGTTGAGAAGTGTGGAGTCTATTTTTAGCCCTGGTGATCTTGACCCCGCAGTAGGCGACATCCACACCATATTCCACAATGAAATGTTTGACTTTCAGTCGGAGGAGAAAGACGTCCAGGCAATCGCGTCACAGCATACCGAGGCCAGGGCCACCAAGGGGAACGACTCTTATGGAATTCTAGCCAAACTAATCTCTGCTGCCAAACTCGAGGCTCTTATCAAACCACTCAGAGAGGTAAAAATTTTGCCTTCATTTTTTTAGTTTTTGATGAAAGATTTCTACAATTTGTCAACGTTTTATACCTCATATGGATTAACATACGGATATGGAAATGAATTATACACGTGTTTTGTTTATTTTTATAATGACAAAGAGGCTCATGAGAGCCTGTGATCTAATTCATCATGACTATGGCTATGACGATTATGACTGTGGCTAAGACTATAAATAAAATAATATATACATATATAATATATTATATATTTTGTGAACTTTCTATATATCCCCCCCCCCCCCCCCCCCCCCCCCCCCCCCACACACACACACCTCCAAAAAAAAAGAAGAAAAAGATAGTCCATAAATTTCTTCTTCCTCTTCTTCTTCTTCTTCTTCTTGTTGCATTCCCCCCCCCCCCCCTCCCGAAGTTGATCGAAGCTGGATTTTAATGAAGGTAACTTATTTCACAGTCCTCCGAAGGTCATCAGCATTGCCATAGAGTTTCATAGTGATATCTGTATAGAGGCCAGTATCTGTTTCTGTCCATAGCGTATAGCCAGCAACCTGGAGCACATGAGACAGTTTCATTGGCATTTTGGAAAGAACACATGCTTGTCAGATTTTGGATAGAAAACATGCCTGTCAGTTTATATGAAGAATAGATCAAGAAGAAGAAGACATATATATTGTATTAATTTTAATCTCTTTTCCACCAGTCGTTGATCTCCACATATCGTCAGAGGATTGCTGACAAAGCCAATGGAGTGTTGAAGAGTATTGCCCCGGGTTTGACCGCCAATACTTCCATTCCTCTCCCTGCCATGATGGTTTTCATCAACAGTCTCACCACCAAACTCATTCCTGATTTGGTGGAAGTCGTGCAGTAAGCCCTAATTATTTAAAGCTTGTTTTATATTTTTAGATTCAGAGGAATTCTGGGATGGTTGTGTTGTCTGCTTACTTGTGCGGCTTTGTGGCCTAACTGGTATGACACTCATTATCATGTCGGAAGGTCCTGGGGTGGGGTCCTCATCGGCGCATAATTGAGTCCTTGGAAAAGGCTCTTTACTCACATTCTCTCATTGTACTCAGTTGTAAAATAAGTACCCTGCCATTAACAATTTTGTCTCTGTCCGGAAAAAATTGTAATATCAGCTAACAGACGTCATGTCTCATCCTCCACATTAAGTGTTGCTGTTGGCTGGGAACCCATTCTAAAGTGCTTTGAGCATATTTAGTGGATCTTGCACTATATAAAAGTTCTAGTTTTACTTAATGAGTTTTTGAGGTCACTTAATACATTTTCTATCCTGTCCATGTCTTCCAATTCATTCAACTCTTACGCCGACTATCTCAGAATGCACAAACTTTTATTTAACATTCAATACCAACCAATCTGCTAGAAGCTGTAAAATCTAAAAAGTAATATAGAAACAAGAATATGAAATGTAATAAACAAAAATGCATATAACAGCTTTAAAACAGAACAAAATACCAAACACTGAATGTTTTGGGCTCAAAACCCTTCCTCAGCCAACAACAAAAAACAATGAAAACATAAATATTTTTATGTTTTCATTGGTTTTTGTTGTTGTTGATGGTTGAAAAAGGGTTTTGAGCCTGAAATGTTCTGTGTTTGTTATTTTGTTATCTTTTGAAGCTGTTAGATTCATTTTTGTTTATTACATTTTATAGACCACAGCTTCTAGCAGCCTAGTATCATACAGACAAGAATATAACAGCTTCAAAAAGGAAGAAAAGATTCTAAAGCCAATAGATAGTATGCGCTTGGCTAAGAAGCTCACAACATTGCCATCCGGAAGTATGACGGACCAACACACAAAACTATGTGTAACCTTAAACGTTTATAGTCTGGTTAATTCAGTTAGTGAGAATAACTTATAAACACGGATAGCAAAAAGCATAACAAAAACCTGAGCGATGTCAACTTTGTTCTATCTATTGCAAAATACAGGATAAATGTTAATAAATCACTTTAATTCCAGACTGAAGTGTTAAAATTGTGTTACCTTCCGAGTCAACCTTTATGGACATTTTTAAAGCTAGAGTTTTCTGTTTTTCCATGAAAGTGGTTGTTGGATGGAAATGCCAAAATTTCTTTTAGATCGAGAAGTCGCCCTTTGTCATCAGCCCTATGCAACCTGAGTTTTTTTTAGCATAGAATGGACAATAGCAATTGCTTGCTACCCGTTATAGAGGACATAAGCTTATCACCAGATCTAACAAATTCAGCTACTTAATCACTGCGGGGTGAACAGAGGGTCAGAAAATGTTTTTGATGTCATCCAGGATCAATCTCTCTTCTGTCAGTTGTTCTTATGCCTGCAGCCAGGATTTATCAGAATTTCAGGCCGAATTTAGGTTGTAAGGGAACCAGGAAAAGAATAACAAAAAAAAAAGAAGAAAAAACAAACCCCCACAATGATTTAAAGTTTCAAATTTTTATTTATACTATGGCTATCATTTTCTTCTTCTAACCAGGCCAAAAGTAGAGGTCGATCCATCGGGCCAGTCCAGAACACCAGAGAGTTGCCTCTTGTTACAGAAAGCCCTGCCCAGGGGTGGAGCCAAACCAAAAGTCAGCAAAAAGACAAATGCACACATCCTGGTGGAATTTGGTTTGGAGGTAACCTTGTCTGTTTTCTTATTTCTACTACTTTGCTCTATTCATTGAGTGAAAAGCATTGATTGTATGGACCCCCTCCTCCTCCCAATTCTTATCCTCCTCCTCCTTTCTCTCAACCTACTTTTCTTTCCCCTCCTCACCTTCCTCCCCCTGCTCTTCTTTCTTTGTTTTGTAATTACAGACCTGAAATTCCCGGATTCACTCTCCCGTTCTGCCTTCCGCGGTTTTGATCAAATTTTCCAGAATATAGTTTGACAATGAGTTCACATTATCTGCTATCCTAACTAAATTTTTGTAGTCACTGTCTCTGTGTTTGTTTTTCTGTCATTGTAGGCCTCAAGTCTTTCACCTTGATTTTGTTTTATTTGTTTGTTTTTGTTTTTAAAAACTGATTTTACGGTTTGTCTTTTATTTTTGTGTTACTCTTTGACCTCGGAAGATTTTCCTCCTTTTTGATATAGACAAGTTGGCAGGTCTTTTTTTATTATTATTATTATTATTATTATTATTATTATTATTATTATTATTATTATTATTATTATTATTATTATTATTATTATTATTATTATTGTTATTATTATTAATATTATTATTTTCATTTTTATTATTATGGTTATTATTATTATTATTATTTTTATTATTTTTATTATTATTATGACTCATTATATCGCTGTTTTCTCTACCCACAGCTTCTATTCACTTGCCTAAAGAACTCATCACTACAGAGTTCAAATCAACTCCACCTCCAAATGTTGGACCCTTTGATTCCGGCCATTCTGGTCAGTCTGGACGACACCCATGCCAAGGTAAGGATGTCTGGGTGGGTTCCTAAACCCCCATAGTGGGCAGGGAGCTCACTTATAGTGTCGTCTATAACCTCTATATCTGTCTTCCAATTGCTTTTCGTCTTTGTCTTAGACTGAGATTACTTGGTTTTGTGCTTTCCCTTGTCAGAGTCCTTGGCTGAGAGGGAAACAGTAAAATGTATAGTTTTAATTTTTGGAAATGATCTTTTTTGTCTTGTAAATCATCCTCTTTTATGCACTGTATTTTTTTTTTTAATTATATATATAATGATTTATAAACATTTGAGTGTATTCCTCTTAGTGGGGACTTGTGCCGGTGTCTGGATGAGACTTTTAGGTGATCTCAAACTAAGTACTTTGATAGTGTGCTCTTGGAATCTACATCTCTTCTCTATTTGAACTAATTCCCCTTTGTCTTACTTTTTCTTGTGTGCTTTCAATGACAAATCTATAATGTTTTGTACTATCCCATTTTCTTCCTTTTTACTGGCGCTGAATGACCGAAATCTGTCGCAAGCACCGTAAAACACTTAAAAACAAACAAACAAGGTAAAGAAATTGTAGTTGTTGCATTCAAGATTTCAAATCAATATTATGATGGAAAATGTATCAAAATAGCTTCCTTGCTCTGTAGATATGTTTCATTTTTGTAATCGATACAAAAATTTATAGAGAAAATTGATGTTCAGTGACTCCGTTTCATTTGTTATTGACACAAAATACAAAAATTTATAGAGAAATTTTATGGAGATGCCTTTCTTGCTCATTGGATATGCTTCATTGTAATTGATACAAACATTTAGAAAGGTAAATTTATCAATAGTTTTCCTATTGAATGAATCTTTTATTTATAATTGGAACAAAACATTTATGACCTGCATTAGGAAAGTTATTTCTATCTTATATTTTTCCCCATTTTTCCCCCAGACCAACACGAATGCCATGCAATGTCTCAACAAGTTGTTGTATTTCCCATTGCCCACTTTGAACAAGAATATGGACAAAGTTGCCAAAAGTTTGTTTGTGGTGCTGAAGAATTATGCAGGTGCCGTCAGAGCTAAGGGAGATAATGTCGAATTGATTGCTGTGGCATTCAAGGTGGGTTTTAATAGATGACGGAAAATCGAACATGGGTGATAGTTACCCGGGTATCCCGGAAATTCTGGGTTTTTTTTTTTTTTGTTTGTTTTTAAAAATTTTTATTTTTGCTTTACTCGGGCCTGGATTTTTTTTCCTTTTGTCACCGAGATTGGGCTTGGAGAAATAAGCAAAATAATCTATCCCATGTTACTAGATTTCCATGCTTTGAATCACTTCGTTCTCAGGGATTTGAACCTTACCACAGAGGTGTTCAGGGAAATTACTTGGCCTCAACTTTGACCCCTGCAAAGGAAATACCACATTGCTAAATGTTAATGAGACTGTGCCAAAAGATAATTTTTTTTCTAACATTGCACACAAAAAGACAACAATGTTAAATTATTTAGAAGGTCACAGTCGACTGTTATACCATATGTACTCAAAATTTGATCGGTGGAGATCTTGGCATTCGCTCTTGTCAAAATGACAATGAAACTGTTCCTCATGAGCTCCAGACATGTCCGATTTATGATGTGGATAGAAACAGATGCAGCCCTCAATACACAGATATTACTATGAAACTCTAAGCCAATGCCGATGATTTTTTTTACATGATTTTGTTTTTTTCACTTTTTTTTCTCTATATTTTGTTGGTCTTTAAAAAAAAATATTATTATAAAAGAGAAAAGAAATGTGATCTAATTCCTATTCTCTACCCAAAATTTCCGTATTTGATGATTTGAATAATTCAGATTTTTTTAATGAGTACAGAATGGAAAGGTCTGGTCGTGTTAAAAAATTTTCTGTTCATCTCTTGTGATTTCTATTGGTTCTAGACTATGACAGTTTTTGTGAGAGAGGCCGTTTCTTACAAGATGTCAACAGACCAAATCAAGGTGTTGCTCACGTACTGTGAAGAGGACTTTTACAATTATGAGCGTCAAAGCACAGCTTTCAAACTTTTAAAGGTAATCGTTAACCTCCTAGTGTGTTTGAGTGATGTAATATAACTATTTTTAGATTGTTTGAACGATGTAATATAACTATTTTTAGATTGAATGCTGTAATAAGACTATTTTTTAGAGTGTTTGAGCAATGTTTATGTCATATTTGTATAAAGACTTGCGGTTCATAATGTCTTATTATTTTAATGAATCAGATTTATTCAACATTTACTTACTATGATTTTGAAGTTAAGAGAATGCCATCCTGTAAGGTTGTCAGTTTTGAAGGAATTAGTAAGGATGTTCATCTTTAAGCTTTAACCCTCTGGTATCGTAAGATAAATAAATAAAATGGAACCTTGTTTATTCATCCCATTGGGGAAATTTGTCTTTAGCATCTATTTCAATGGAAGACTGGAATAACCCAGGCATCAGCTGCAGTGCAGTACAGCAAAGTGAGCTAGGGCGAGGTGACTTGCTCAAGGCCACACAACGTAGCAGATATTCGAACTCTGTACCTTTCGGGGAAAAAGCAAAGTCCGTACTGCTGAGCCACGCTGCTCCCTTATCAGACTTTTGTGTTTGTTTGACCTTTAATTTTCTCCTCATTCACACCCAGAGTATTCTGACAAGAAAGATCAACATCCCACAGATCCATGAAGTGATGAAAAAAGTCTTTGAGTTGTCCATCACAGCCTCTGGAGGAGACACCAGACAGCAATCTCGAGATGTAAGGGATTTCATTAATGACTTTCTGGATGGGGTCTTTTGACCTTCCATGGTGGCAGGAAGTCACGTGCTGTATGTGTTTTCTGAGTCGCTGTCTTGGAATGGGATTACTTGGTAGTGCCGTAGCCCTTCCCCCGAGTCCTTGGTGGACAGGGAAACAGTCATTTAGTATTAGTTTTGAGAGATTATATTCTTTCCTTGGCGGGTGGTTGGATGGGAGCATCACCCTTGAATCATATTCATATACCTATGATGTTCGCATGGGTGTACGATCCGAAAGTGATGTCGTTTCCTCTTCTCTTTACTAGCCTATCCTGCTTCTTTGGTTTGTGATTGTATTTTTGACAGGGGATATTTTTTTTTCTGTAAATCTTCTGCCTGTTTGTTCTTGGTTATTTATAATTTAGCTTATGATATCTTTAGGTTATGATTTTGATTTACATTTGTACTATTTTTGTTAGATTGCTTGTTTTTTTGTTTCAGCGGTCTCATAAAAAAAAAAAAAAAAAAAAATCTCTCATATAACCTCAATTGTGTTGGAAGAGACCTAAAGCAACAAATAAACAAAATTCTTTCCTTGTATCTCTATGTTATTTACTGTTATATTTTTGTTTTTAATGGTTAATAAACATTTGAGTGTGTTCCTCTTTGTGGGATCCTGTGCTGTTGTCTGGATAAGACTTTTAGGTGATTTCAAACTGACTACATTGATGGTATGATCATGGAATTTACGTCTGTTCCCTATTTGAACTAATTCCCCATTTTCTTGGGTGGTTTAATTGTGATTCTAGAATTTTTTGACTAACCTATTTCTTCATTTTTACTGGTGCTGATATGACCTAAATGTGTCGCGAGCTCCGTAAAACCCCTGAAAACAAAAACAAAACCCAATCATTAATGACTTTAATTTTTTGTTTCCCTTACACCAGTTAATGATCTGTTGGACTCGTCTAATGGTTTTTAATGATCGCTAAGCTGATAGAAGCTGTGTGCTTAGAGCAAAAATGAATACAATAGCTTCCAAAAAGATTAAAATTCTTGACACTGAATTTTTCCGGCTCAAAATCCGTCTTCAGCTGACAGCAATTTTATATTTTTAAAAAATCCAAATAGACAGAGAGGGGGATGTGGAGGTCTTCGCATCCAACCAGGTTAAAGGATAGTCATAGACCTTCAGTTTTAGCTGTAATGGGTTGTCAGGCTACAAATTGTTATTGATTCATGCTGAGGATTCATTACAATGTTGATCAGAAGATCACTTATGAGTGATCACAAAGAGTGTTGATATGATAAATGAAATCATTGTAATTGTTTGGAAAGACAAATTGTTCTAATAAATGAAACCATTTTATTAGTTGGGGCAAAGCGAATAATAAATGAAACCATTGTATTAGTTGGGAAAAGTGAATTGTTCTAATAAATGAAACCATTGTTTGTTGGGAAAAGCAAAGAGAAAATTTGCTTAATCAAACAATTACAATGGTTTCATTTATCAAAGCTACACTTTCTGTAGATTGATGATCTAGTCAGTATTGTAATGCATTCTCAATATGACTGAATAACTACTGGCGAGAAAACCCATCAGAGGTTTAACACTATTTCTTTCTTGTTTATTTCCTGTGGATATTAATATTAATATATATAATTAATATAAATATATTTAATTACTTGCCAAGTCTCCCAATGGTATCGGAAAATTCTCTTTATTTCATCTAATTCTGGATTTTCTTACGGTCCTGCTATTTTCCTCATTTGTCATAGTATTTTATTATTCCTGAAAATCATCATCAGTTTTATCTCATAGAAGTTGACTGATTTTTCTCCCTTCCCACAATCCCCTACCCAGATCGTGACGTATTACCTGATGAACTATCCACACAGCCTTGACCTGAAAGGGAAACTGGAATTCTACATCGACCACTTACAGTTTGAGTTGGAAGACGGTCGAGCGTCGGCCATAGAGATGATGATTCATATCTTCACGACTTTTCCAGAGGTTTTCACTTGTTTTTACTTATAAACAAAAATTATTATATAATACAGAGCTGCCTACTTGAAATTTCAAAAACTCGTAATTTCTAAGGGGAAAAGGGAAACAGTCACTCAGATAGCTTTAGAAATAAATAATTTGCATCAGCTTGATTCAAATATGCCCGCCCCACAATCCGGAATATAGGTTCTAAGGAGCTAAACTTCCCTTTTCAACAAGATTTATTGAGTCAAAGACGCGAATGAAATCCTGTAGTTGGAGCCAAAAATTTGTATTACTACAAAATGTTCGAAAGTTCTAGGCAGGTCTGTATAATATAACAACTTCCAAAAAGGACAAAATACCAAACATGGGACATTTTGAGCTCTAAACCTTTCTTCAGCCAACAACAACATAAAAAATTATGAAAGCATAAAAACATTACGAAAAAAACCCCCCAGATCTGCCATGCTGTAATGTATTTATGTTTAAATTATATTTTGTTTTTGGCTGATGAAGGGTTTTGAGCCCAAAACATTCTGTTTGGTATTTTGTTCTTTTTTAAGCTGTTATATTCATTTTTGTGTATTACTATTTACTGTCCACAACTTTTAGCAGCTTAGTATCACTTTTGACTTATTTTCACATCTGTTAAACCTTTTTAGTTTGGCCTGGTTTCTATGGCTTGGAACGGACAATAGCAATTGCTTGTTACCCTTTGGATAGGACACTGGTCTATTGCATAGTACTTTCCACCAGATCTAACAGACCCAGCTACCCAATCACTGCTGGGTGGACAAGGGAGGTTAAAAAAACAACAAAAAACAACCTCAACTTTACTTGGGATCGATCCTGGTCACTTTGCATGTGAAGTTAGTGTTCTACTAACTGAGATATTATGATGTGAAAACATGAAATGATTTTTGAATAGAAAAGGTTGAATATGTGACCAGTTACTTCCAAACAGTTTTATGTCCAGGTGACCTGGATGTAAAAAATAAAATTTATTGTGTAAAATAAGCTTTTGTCAAGTCAGTGTTTTATTGTGGTCAATGGATAGGATATACTTTCTTCAGACCAGGGAGTCCCAGGATTGATTCCCATTTGAGTGGTGCAAAATGGAAACTTTTCTCACAATCTCTCATGGCACTCAGGTGTAAAATGGGTAGCCTACCTAGTAACTGCCTTGTTTTGATCGGAAATAAATTGTCATATTGTCTTACAGGAGGCGTGTCTCTTCCTACATGTTAAATGTTGTTGGTTTAGGATCTCTTATAAAGCACTTTGAGCACATTTAGTTGATGTTGTTCTATGTCATAGCTGACAACTGTCCTGATAAAATCAGGTCTGTCCCGATTTGGCACTCTGGAGAAAATTTTTAACAAAAACATTTTGGGAAATGATCCTTGCATGTTTCGGATTATGCTTTTTTGACCAGCAAATTAAAACAAGGAACAGAAGAAAAAGAAGCTTTAAATCTAGATTATATTATATAATAGTCCAAACACACTGCTGTTTTGGGTCATAACGGTATTGTGCGTTAGGGTGTCCTGATTTAGATCTTTGAAAAGCAGTTGGCAGCCATGCTATATGAAAATACTAGTTTTATTATTGCTTTTATATAAAAGAGAAGATTTCAAATAACATGTATATTTTGCATTTCTTTGTCACCAGAATCGTGTGAAGGATTTCAGTCGAATGTTTTTCAGACCTCTGGCCATGGCCTCGTACAACGATGACTCTCTCAAGTGTCGCAAACTGGTCATGGTTGCTTTGAAAATGCTCTTGGGAAAAGTAAGACTTGAGTTTTTTAAATAAATTTTTCATCTTTGTGCATTGTTTTATCAGGGATTTTCTTTTTCTGGCTAAAGCAAGAAAACCAGATCTTTGAGATTGTTTACCAGAGACTTTGGGGAAATCTTTTTTTTTTTCAAGATGAAATTATTTGTTGTTTAAGGAAATAGTTAAGGGGAATCAATGGATATTTGTCCATTTTTATAATGTAAGAGTTACTCCATTTGATGAAGTGAAGGTTTGTGTGAAATATTTTCATATTACCCTTAGTTTTAAAATTTTCAGGCTTTTGTTTGGGCAATGGGAGTTCACCCCGGTTTCTATAGCGTGAAACGGTCAAAAGCAATTTCTTGCTACCCTTTGGATAGGACACTACAGCAATGGGCATTCCAAAGAATTAGCCTGCTTTGTATTAGGGTTGAACCGGAGACATCATTATATCTTAGTGAAGAGGCATTTTATGTAGGAATAGATAATCCATCAAACAAATGTCTGATGTCAACAAGAATCACCTTAGGGTTTAACGGTCTTACCCAAGGAAGAAAATGAAAGTGCTTGAAGCAGGGGTCAAACCCTGGACTTTCCATGTGGCAGTACAATGTACAATGCTATAACCACTTGGCCACGTCACCCATCTTATGTTTAACATGATTTTTTAAAAGGTTTGTGGAGGGGAGATAGATTTTGAAATGCTCGGTGTAGACAACTAACCTGCATCCATGTCTGGTACAATTTTTCTAATCTCCACAGATTGATTCTAAGGGGAGAAATGTTCTCTTCCGTGAGGTTTATAAATGGATCAAATCTGACGATGTAAGTAGAATTCTTTTTAATGTTTATTTTATTTGGTTTAAAATGCCTTTGTCACCCAGATATCTCCTCTTCTCTCCATCAACATCTTTGAAATTTGGATCAATTTAAATTTCAGGTTCTTAACCAGTTAACTGTTGTATTCTGGAAAAATTTGGCCAGAAAACTCGTCCTTGAAATATCGATCAATTAAATGACCCTCGTCTTGGAAAAAAACTCTCAAACCTGAGAATTCAAGAAAGACTTTGCAAAGTCCCAGATTTGAGAATTTTGGCCAAGATGAGGGTCATTTAAATTGAACGATATAATTTGAAGGCTGAATTTTTAAATATAAGTGTTTTCCAGAGTACGGCACTGGACTGGTTAACATAGGAAAGCAATGACGTCATACTCAATATATTTTGTTTCTTTATTCAGAGACACACAAACATTCATTCATTCCTTCTACAAAAAGACTCTAGAACAACCTGCACCCCGATTCTGCAGAATCAGGATGTCTCCAAAAGTTTAACAGAATTGTTTTCTTTTGTTTGACTGATTAGTAATGCTAGTTTAAACAAAGGTTTTTATCTGTTCTGTATTTTTGTTTGTTTGTTTTTTTCTTGTATTCATGTGAGTGTCAAATGTAAAGTGATTCTCAATAAAAGGAGGTTACGTCATGATGATGAAGAAGAAGATGAGGGAAGACATCAACAGTAATAGTTAGTTTAACAAAGTCAATCGGGGGTTTATTTAAAGAAGGTAAAGGACTGTTTACCTCATATCTTTATATTATTTTTTTTTCTATTACTGGATTTACCACACTCAGTACACTTCACAATGTTCCATGTATTCCTCCAGCCAACAATAACGAACCAAAATGTTCTCATTCTCTCCCCTCCCTCCCTCCCCAATTAACAGCTACGGTTTCGAGTCATGGGCTGCCATGTATGTGGGTTGTTTGTCGACGTGGAGGGTAACAATTTCAATGAACGCAAGAGAACGATAATCCCATTGTTACAACTGTACATGGAGCCTGTCAGATATTCTATGGTAAGTCTTTCTCTCTTCTTTCTCATTGTCATTGTCAACAAAAAATATGTCACAAATGTATATATCATATATCATATCACATTTTATCTTATATTATGTATCATATCATAATTCTGATCACATTTTATCATATATTATATACATCACATTTTATCATATATTTTTATTCATTTCAATACCCACCACTGTATATTGATTATCATTTTCAGAGAGTAGGTTTTTTGTATATTGTAAAACATTGATTAATAATTGAATTTTCATAACCTCGAATTTTGCATTTGAATTTGGAAAAATTTTTTTTTTGAAAATTGTTTAATTTGACTGGCTTTTTATCCCCTGTGATTCATATGGAATTGATGTGAGAACAACCTGAATAATTAGGTAATAGTCACAGCCAGATTCCCAATATGACACACCCTCTAAAATTATCTTTCATTCAACAGGCTTTAAACCAAAACTAATAAAGCATTTATGCTTTTATGCATTTAGTCAGAATGCTCACAACATTTGCCAGCCGGATATAACTTAACCAACACAAAAACCTTAAACATGAATAGTCTGATTAATACAATTTAGTGAGAACTTGTCATAAAAATGGCTGGCTAAAAACGGTAACAAGCAGGTGAATGACGTCAATTTCGGTCCATCAATGGACAGTCCAATCTGTTTTATGAAAACAAATAGTTCACCTTTTTTTGTGCATATTGAGATAGTCAGCGTTAGGGTTGAAGGGGTTGAGTGTTCTTTGCTTTGCGGTCACGTGATCTTAGTTCCATTAGCATGTACAGCCCACTCTGGATAATCGCAACATTTTCGCTGATCCCAAGGTGTTGCGATTATCCGGAGTGGTCTGTATATATTGTTTATATTGATGTTGTGTGTTTAGCCAAAAAGCTCACAACAATCCGCCAGTGAGATATAATGTACCAACACACAAAACTATGTGTAACCTTAACAATAACAAAGGGTTGAGTAACATTAATTTCGTCCTATCTATACTTTAATTTTCAGAAAGGGGATGAAACAAACTCAGATGAAGATGTAGAACAAAGGGACGTTTGTCTCCTGGCTGTGACCAATTTGTTTTTGAAGATTGCCAGGGAATTAAATGTAGTCAGGTTGCCAAATTTCACCAAAGACATCAATTTGATTTGGAGTAAGTATCGGGGTCATTGAATTTGTAACTTGTCCCCTCTAAATGGTACGATATCAGGGCAGTTTAGATGCTGAAAATTGAATGTATAGTTTTAGAAAACAGTAGGGGCTGCCTGTGATCGTGAAAATACTAACGAAAGAGTAAAAATGGAGAGGCTTCGTATTTACTCTTTCGTTAATGTATAATTGTAGGAAACTTGGTCACGTTGATTTGTCTTATTGAAAAAGATCTGAAAAATTGTGTATGAAACAGTGCCAGACAAAGCAAGGAAGAAAAATACAAGAAAGAAAAAAAAAACATCCCAAAAAATCAGTAATCTTCCACTGCCCCAGTTGAGGCAGTCTGAGTTTTGGGGATTTTATTTTATTTTTTTTTGATTCTTGTACTTTATTTCTTTCTTTGTCTGGCACTGTTTCATACACACTTTTTCAGATCTTTGTTTTACACCAGTGCCTGTTCCCTAATTTGTCACTTTTGTTTAATTAAGGACCAAAGATACAGATGTGTAAAGTGACAAAAACTATAAATTGACCTTTCTGGCCACTTGTACAGAGATATTCGGAATTTACAGAATTTTGGGTGGAAATTGAAGTAAATACTTTACAACTTGGATTGTTTTAAATTTCTTTGTTTAAGTTTGGATTTTTTTTTCATAGATGTAGAGAATTTTTGTTTGCTACTTGTGGACCACTATATGTACCTTAGTGGATATGTGCGATATAAATGCCATTTACTTATTATAATGGATCTCAAATTTCCATTATTTAGGAGATTTCTGTTACTTCAAGTCCTCTGCTATTTTCTTCAGCTTGGGCTCCAGGCCCTCGGTAGTGTCAATACATCTTAAAAAATCATTGTAAACAGTCTGGTTGCAAGGGACTTATCCATGTTTATTAGTTCTTTAACAATTATATCCTTTTTATAATATGATTTGTATGTAAATAATTCTATTGTCATTAATGAGGGCATATTGCTCCACTTTATTTATGATAAAATGCGTGTTCTGCGAGCCGCAAAATGTTCCTTCTTTTTAGAAATTCTGACTTGAGACCTATTATTATTATTTATCATTTGTGTCTCATATCCAGGTCACCTGTCCTCCCACCTTCTTTACCCACAATTCCAAGTGAGGTTAGTCACCAGTCAGATCATGGGAGTCTTGTTCAGTGTCTGGGATCCACAAGAGGTCGCTCGTCTCCAGCCTGTACAGGAATCCTGTGGTGAATCAGGGAAGACTGGGACCGATGGTTGTGACAATGCACTGGCAGAGAAGAGGTTGACAGATGGGCACACGTCTGTAAATGGAGATATGGACAGTGGTAATGAGGAGGACATCGAGACCAGTGGAGTGACGTCTCATGGTGGTGGGGAAGATCCTGGTGTGACGGCAAAGAAAAATAAGAAGAAAAAGAAGAAAGAAATATTTTCCCAAGAAAAAATTGGAACAGATTATTTATTGGATAACACAACTGGAAAGGTAACTTGTTGAAATTGGACTTGACTTGAAACCTATGGGAATGTTTTTTTGTTGTTTTTTTTAAAATAAAAAATAATGAAAAAAAAAAAAGGGAGAAAATGAGATGCAGCCATTGCTTTTCTTCAATGTTTTAGAAAAATATTTTGTCAGCTCTGATCAGATTCAAGTTAGTTTTAAATCTGTTGTTCCTTGTTGAACTTTTTGTCCTTTGTTCAAAATTTAATTTTTTTTTTTTCCCTCTCTCAACTTTTTTCATGATTTCCATGTTTATAAATATGTTTTGTTATACTTTATGTTGTAGCTTACATTAACATGAAAGCATGGCACAGCATTATAGTTTTTGCTTCATACCCAAAAGGTAGTGAGTTTGAATCCCGGCTGTCCTGTATACAAGTCACCTTTCCCTCTCTAACAATGCAGAGCAGCTCTATGACTGACACTGGAGTTATTACAATTGGTGACAAATATAAGTAGTATTTCAGATATTTCCATAGCACGAAACTGACAATAGCAATTGCTTGCTATCCTATGGAAAGGATGCTAGTCTTATGGCAAAGTTCTCCCTACCAGATGTAACAGACCCAGCTACCCAATTATTGCTGGGCACAAAGGGGGGGGGGGTTGTGTGGAAAATCTCCACCTCACCCAGGAACAATTTCGGTCCCTTTGCTTGGTGAGTGAATGCACTACCAACTACCAACTGAGCTATCGGGACCCCCTGGGGATGAATAAATGACATTTTATTTATTTATTTTTTGTTCATTTCAGATGAAATCTTTATGTACGTCGTTTTGTCTGCAAATGCGCACACCGGAAATCACAGAGACTTTGGCCACTCAGGTATGTTCAAATTGTTTAGGTGATCTTTTCATCATTTTATTCATGGCATTATAAAGCCTTGACACTACAATCTTGTCACTGTAGCAGGCTTATGATGCGGAGACCATAAATTGTAATGGGGCAAGTATTGATATCTGATGGTAAATTGTCTGGATAATCCATTTCTTTTCTGTACATTTAAAGTTTTGAGATAAAAATCCTTCTTTAGCCAATAACATAAACAATAAAAACATGAATACATCAGTTACAATCCATTCAGACTGCAGGAAAGTACTTGGCTCTAAAAAAGTTTGTGTCCTTTGTTCAAACTTTTATTTTAGTTTTTTTGTTTTAATCGTTTTGCCTATTCCAGCTTGGAACGGTTAGTTGTTAAAAGTTGCACGGCTATGTGGTCTAGTGGAATGACACTCGCCTTCAGATTGGGAGGTCCAGGGTTCGAGTCCTGCTCTGAGCGTATTGTTGAGTCCTTGGAAAAGGCTCTTTACTCACATTCTCTCATTGCACTGAGTTGTATAATGAATACCTGGCTATTAGCAATGTTGTCTCTGTCTCTAAAATCACAAGCGTCATGTCTCGTCCTATGTGTCACTTGTTGCTGCTGGCTAGGGACTCTTTAATAAAGTACTTTGTCCTGTTTAGTGGATATTGCCCAATATTTATGTAAAAGCTTAAGTTTTGTTTTTGTTTTTTTTCTTTAAATTTTTGGGGTTGTGGTATTGTCTCGTTTTGAGCCATTTCTAGTCCCTATATTTTGGTTAGATTTCAACTGGCTTATCTAAGCATCCGTAGCTTTTGTCTCAGGTTTAAATGACTTTGATGAAAATAAAGAAAACACCTCCCTATCCTATTTGTGTAGGTCGTCAAAAATCTGTTGTACATTACAAGAGTGGCAGAAGCCATGGGAGACCCCGAGCTCCTCAAATGGGTGGCCAAGAAAATCACGTGGGAGGTCACACACGAGGTCACGCATAGAACCAAGCAAAAGTCTCGGGTGAGTTTGTGTGTTCAAGTTTGTCTCCCTCTCTCTCTTTCACTTTGTTTCTCTCTCTCTTCGTCTGCCTGTCTCTCTCTCTCTCTCTGTCTGACTCGCTCTGTCTCTCTCTTGACTATCACTCTCTCTCTGATTCTCTCCCTCTCTCCCCCTTTTCTCTGATTATTTTATTTTCCTTGAAATGACTATGTGTAGTATTTAAATTATATAAGTGCCTGTCCTTTGGTCAGTGACCTTGAGTGACCGTAGGCTGAACACAGAAGTATAGACACTCTAGATTGATGCAGAAATTTACTTGGAACTTTTCCTCTCTTGTTAGTTCAGTTGATAGAGCACTCGCTTCACAAGCAAAGGGACCGAGATTGACCCTGGGTGCAGCCAAGATTTTTTCTGAACCCTCCCTCCCTGTTCACCCAGCAGTGATAGGGTAGCTGGGTCTGTTAGATCTTGTGGAAAGTACATTGAAATAGGCTAGTGTCCTATCCGAAGGATAGCAAGCAATTTCATTGTGTTAAGGAATGTCTCCATACACAAGTAAATTCCTATGATGTAGGTAGAGCAAAGAGTTGGGCCAGTGTGTGTATGGTTATAGGTAGAGAAAGAGAAGGGGAAATAAATTCAATGCTTGACTGAGCAGCGGGTGGTTGGATGGGAGCATCACCCTTGAATCATATACCTATGATGTTCGCATGGGTGTACGATCCGATAGTGATGTCGTTTCTTCTTCTCTTTACTAGCCTATCCTGCTTCTTTGGTTTGTGATTGTATTTTTGACAGGGGATATTTTTTTTTCTGTAAATCTTCTGCCTGTTTGTTCTTGGTTATTTATAATTTAGCTTATGGTATCTTTAGGTTATGATTTTGATTTACATTTGTACTATTTTTGTTAGATTGCTTGTTTTTTTTGTTTCAGCTGTCTCTCATATAACCTCAATTGTGTTGGAAGAGACCTAAAGCAACAAACAAACAAAAAAAAAACTTGACTGAGCATTGACCTATTACCCGAGTCACGGACCACATGTGTTCAAAATTCTAAGTCACATTTTTATCAGAGAAAACAGCAGTCATTTGTCATTTACATTTACTGAGTGACTTAAAGAGGAAAATATGTATCTTGTTTGTCTCTTAGAGCAATACCCTGTCGATGTGGAATATAACAGCTTTGAAAAAAACCCAACTAAATACCAAACACAGGATGTTTCAGGGTCAAAACATTTCTTCAGCTAACAACAAAAAAATTTAAAAAACATTACTAAAAAGAAACCCAGATCGACAACTAAATATTTTCTACGTCCTGTCCTGTTGAAGATATCAATTTCTTGAGTGTCTTGTAACTCCATATTATCCATGGTGATTCTAAGGTGTCCCAATAGATTTTGTTTGAAAGTTTTTTTTAAACACATTTTCTATCTGGATGGGACTTGGCAGATGTTTAAAAGTCACCTCCAAAGTTCAATATTCACAACGTCATTCTATACTTATTTAATGAGTATATTTATCTTTCCATAGAGAACACACACGTTCAAGTGGATTGCAGCTGTTGGCGTCACCCTCACCCAGGACTCTGTCATATCCCTTTTGCCCATTGTTTTACCACATTTACAAAGAGAGCTAGCCGAAAAGTCAGTTGGTGAGTTAATTTTAAATAGATATAAATTTATTTTCCTACTTTCTGCGATTAAAGCAATAAATAAAGCTATGTAAGTATGATTTTTGGTACTATAACATGGGCCTTATAAATAGAAGACCATTACTGTCAATATTATACCTCTACAACTCTCCACCTTTTTATGCTTAAGTGGGGGTCAGTGTGATTTATTAATGTATTTTTGTCTATCTGTGTATGTATTTCTAATTTCAAACCATGTAAGCCAAATGACAAATTGCCATTCTTTGAACAATGATTATATTATTATTATATTATTATTATTATTATTATTATTATTATTATTATTATTATTATTATTATTATTATTATTATTATTATTATTATTATCATTATTATTATTTTATTATTATTATTATCATTATTAAAATTATTATTATTATTATTATTATTATTATTATCATTATTATTATTATTATTATTATCATTATTAAAATTATTATTATTATTATTATTAAAATTATTATTATTATTATTATTATTATTATTATTATTATTATTATTATTATTATCATTATTATTATTTTATTATTATGTTAAACAAGCAATAATAAAATGATATTATAAAATGTCTTGTGTAGATTTTAGTCATATATAAATTTTGTTCCATGGAAGTAGTGCAATCCTCACATTGAATGACAGGAAATAAATGACGAAACTTTTTAATACAAAATCCTTTCTGTCTGATGGCAATAGAATCTGAAGCGTTGAAGACTTTGGCTCAAGAAGTTGTTGAATTGTTGAAGAAAAAAGTTGGTGTGCAAACCTTCACAAGTGCTTATGTTGAGGCCCAGAAATTGCAGCAGGAAAAACGAGATGAACGGAAACGAAAGTTTGCAGAGGCGGTGAGTTTTGGAAATTTATTGTTTTGGAAATTCATTATTGAGTTTTAAAAAATTATTTTAATATTAATTATGCAAGAAATTAAAAAAATACTGATACATGTCTCATTCTCCATAATATTTAATATATGTCGCTGTTCGTCAGGCACCCTTTGTAAAGCGCTTTGAGCAAGTTTAGTGGATATTAGGCTATATAAAAGCTAATGTTGATATTAAATATAGATGAAAGCATCAAAAGTTCTCCCCCTTTAGACAAAAAAAAATATTGTCCTACCAAAAGTCTTTGAGAAGTTAAAGAATTGACACATAGACAACTCTAATTACTATTGTGTTTTAATCAAAGTACACAAAATTACAGGTCCGTAAATGTGGGCTTGTTTTTAACATTGTTGTAATGGACAATGACAATGCCGTTGATCTGGCTTTTATGTAACATATTTATGTTTTTATTGTTTTTTGCTGTTGGCTGAAGAAGGGTTTTGAGCCCAAAACATTCTGTGTTTGGTTTTTTGTTATTTTTTCAAGCTGTTATAATAGTAATTTTTGTTCATCACTTTTTTTTTTTTCATGCATATCTTTTGTCTCTGTTTCCCCTTAATCCACACAGGCCGTCCTCAAGCCGACTATTTACGCCAAAAGGAAAATCCAAAAGTCCCAGAAGAAAGACCAGGCCAAGAAGAGGAAGAAGGATGCGAAGAAAATGACAACATTTATTAAAAAGTCGAAATTATCCATTCTAAACGTAAATGTAAATGAAGACAGCGACTGAATCCACACACACGATATGTGAACAGACATATCAAAATGGTGAAATTTAGGCTGTTAGCAAATTTCAATGTCAAATTCCCTGGAATGATAAAATTTTAGCTTTTCTACAATTCATGTAGTGTCTTTCATTCATTTATGTTTATCTGATTGGGGGTCTGGTTCGCTCAGTTGCTAGAGCACTCTTTCCATAAGCAAGAGGTCAGAATCGACCCCAGGTGAGAGGCTGATATTTTTTTTCTGACCCCAATGTCCACCAAGCAGTAATATTTTGGTAGCTGGGTCTGTTTGATCTGGCAGAAAGTACTTTGTAATCTGGTGTCCTATTTTTGTGTGTTGAATGCATTTGAGTGTATTGTGTCAGGATTGGACATTTAGGTGATCTCAAACAAAGCACATTGACAGTGTATTCTTCGAATCTGCATCTGTTCCCTATTTGAACCAGCCTCCTTCCATTTAGGCCAAAGCTTCAGGCTGAAAATTGTATGGCCATCTTTTCAGTAACACGGGTTTTAGAGGAAGCAGGGAACGATTTTTTGAAGTCATCAGTCGAAGGGGGCTGTTTACACGTGGTTGGTAGGGAGTTCCAAAGTCGAGTGGTGGCGGGGAAGAAAGACTAAAAATGATGGTTTGTTCTTGAGTGGGGTATTTCAAAATTTAATACTGAGTTTCTTGTTTTGTTGTTGTTCCGTTTCAAAAGGCCAGTTGGAATTTCGTGTTTTCCTTTTTTGTCTGTCTTTTTTTCAGGTGTTTTTAAATTGTAAATCTAAATCTTTTTTTTTCTTTCTCATTGTCTTCCTTTCTACTGCTGCTGAAATGACATTTAAAAAAAAAACATTGAAAATTGAAAATGGAACAGAAACAAAACTGTCCTCATTACAAACCGGTTGCTATTAGCCAGTCAATAGTTTTAAATAGAATACTTATATTTATGCTGTATAAGGAAATAAATATACAATTAATTACCCAACTTCAATGTATGTGTACATAAACTGTAAAATAATATAAAAATTAATCTATAAATGTTTTGATTTGTTATGAAGCTTGAATGTACATTTATATGAGACGATGCTGAATGGTAATTTTTGCTACATTCCCCACTACAATACTTCAATACAAAGTTATTTTGAAAAACTGAGAAAAAATTTGTTTTAATAAGTTTCTATCAGTTAGATAATGTAAAATAAACAAAAATTTGCAATCTAGATCCAGTGGAATAAAAGAACTACAGTGCACTCTGGATACGTCGACGTTGCCTAAGTCGATTTTTACCCAAGTCGATTTTTTTTCTTGGTCCCTCCCCCTTCTTCCTATATAACATTAGTAATAAAAAAAAAAACTCCACATAAGTCGATGTCGCTTAAGTCGATGTTCTTATCACTCATGACTACAATAAAATCACAAATAAACAAGTATTTCCATTGGTTAAAAAAATTTTTGGTTCTAATTCCAGGCCATCCTATGTAATGGCCCTCTTAATTAGTATCAATTTTATCAAGAAGAATTCAAGTCTACAACTACAACTACAATGGCAAACCTATCGCGGAAAAGGAAGATTCGATGCATTTGGAAAGTTTGGCATGCGACAGAAAATCATCGCATAGGAAATTGGCATGCCAGCTATTTCTGTCTCGACGATTTACAAGAAGCATGACCTTGACCTAGAGGCTCCTACCCTTCCGCTTTTCGAGGAATAATTTCACTTAATTGGTATACATTCCACATTCAAAGCAAAAATTCCGCTTTCCACCTTTCCCATCAAGGAAAAAAAAAATCTCTAGTGAAAAAAAAGTGAGCTATGGCGTATTTCGTCAGCATCTCCTATGGTCAATCAACACACATTGTGAATGATTAATCCCTTCAAAGTGTGTGCTGCTGATGTCGGATAATATTATATGTTTGGGAGGGGGGTTGACCGAAGTATTATTATTATTGTGACTCCAATTCGTGAGGTCAATGACCTTGGTAATATTATATGTTGGCTCCAATCGGTAATAATATTGAGTAAGGTCAGCTTCTTTCCCTATTTAATTTTAGCCCTGTGTACGTGTTTGTGTGTGTGTGTGTGTGTGTGTGTGTGTGTACCGGCACGCGCGTTTGTATGATTAGGTGTGTGCGTGTGGGGGGGGGGGGGGGGGGGGGGTCCTGACAAGGTTAAATCCATCCATTCAATACTTTGTTCTCAGACGGCCAGGACCTATGTGTTCTCTTTTATTATTTGACCCCATTCTTAGTCTTTACACAATCTGTACATTTTTACACATTTTATATTTTTAATCATTTGAGTACTTTTGGATTGTCTATTACTATTACATTATCTGCTGCAAAGCATGTCATAGTCAATAACAGTAAGTTGATTCCGCTTTTTTATCTCAAATTCCGATTTTTATGTATTCTGATTCCTCTATGGGGCCTCTGATGACCACTACAGAGACCGCGCGATATGAAGGGACATACTCATTCTAGATTGGGTTGCTTTGTTCAAATGCGTTTTTGCTCATTTGGTTACACTCCGGTTAAGTTGATTTTCGGATAAGTCGATTTTTTTCTCGGTTCCCCTGGGCATCGTCTTATCCGGAGTCCACGGAGTCCACTGTAGTTTTTCAACTTTGTCCATACTTCTTCGACACTTCGAAAAGCTATAACAATATAATATTGAAACTAGATCATCAGTTTTTGGTTTAGTTTTCATGATTTAACCCAGAGACACAGATGAAAGCAAATTGTTCCCTTAATATGTCCAAAATAACAGTATTGGTGGAGTGTTTTTTGGCGAATGGAATGTCACAAAAACGACCTTTTGATACAGCCTTGTATATCACTAATGTGTCTGTGTGTTTGTTTATATATATATATATATATATATATATATATATATATATATATATATATATATATTTATATGTGTGTGTGTGTGCCTGTACACAATTTGTAATGATATGTTAAAGTCTGTTCACGTTCGTCTTGGAGGAATCAGAAATCGGTTTCTTCAACAAACTGTACACAATTTGTTTTGTACCGTGATGTGAAATCTCTAAAAATGTAACAGACTTTATTCTATTTGAATTGGAAACATTTTATGACATAAAAACATACATTTGATAAAGTCATAAATACATACAATTCTTGTACCATATGTATTTTGTATAAAGTCATTTGTACATATTTATGGTTGTAATATGAAGGATTTCATGACAATAAGTTAATGAAATAAACAATTTATTTCCAGATAAATTGGATTGTCTTTACTTTCTCCTATAGACTGAATGCCGATGACATCACGAGTATATCATCCTTGGTTGCTTCCCTTGAGTCTTACTTTCTCCTGTACAATCTGCTTTTAGTTAGGTGAAGGTTGGCGCAGTAACAAGCAAGGCCTTGTTTTTTTTTTATTTTAAAGATCTGAACAGTATGGAACAGTGACAGATGAAACAAGAATGAAAAATACAGGATAAAAACCCTCCCAAAAATTCAGTCTTCCCAATTATTGGGAACCTCTGAGGTGTAATGGTAGCACATCTAACCAGTAATCAGGAGTTCTGTTCCCCAGTCAAGGAAGACTGATTTTTTTGGGATTTTGTTTCTTTCTTGCTGTAGCACTGTTTTACACTTTTTCAGATCTTTATTTTACACCGGTGCCTGCTCTCTAATTTCTCTGTTTAACATAACATTTCAGCACCAGTAAAGAGAAAGATGATAAAGAGGAAAAGTTGAAGATCTGAATTTAAAAGCACCATAGAGAGAAAAGCAAGACAAAGGGGGGGGGATACTGGTTCAAATATGTGGTCTTGTGGTATGACACACGCTTTCGGATCGGGAGGACCTGGGTTCGAGCCTCGCTCTGAGCACAGTTGAGTCCTTGTAAAAGGCTCTTTTCTGATATTCTCTTACCGTATTCAGGTGAAAATGAGTACCTGGCCGTTAACAGCGTTGTCTATGTCGGAAAAAAATTGTAATATCACCTAACAGGCATCATGTTTTGTTCTACATGTTACGTGTTGCTGTTGATCAGGGACCCCTTGTAAAGTGCTTTGAGCATGTTTAGTGGATATTGCGCTATACAAAATCTCAATTTTTAAATTTTAAATAAGTAACAAGATTCCATGAGCAATCCATCGATGTGTCTGTTTTGATATTACCCTATATCTGTTTTTCCCTTCAAGTCTTCAAGTGACTTTGTCTTGTCCTGAAATTTCATTTCATAGTTTTACCCTGACCCTGGTTGGAGTTCTTATCAGTGAGGGAG
Organism: Berghia stephanieae; assembly: GCF_034508935.2. Taxonomy (NCBI): domain Eukaryota; kingdom Metazoa; phylum Mollusca; class Gastropoda; order Nudibranchia; family Aeolidiidae; genus Berghia; species Berghia stephanieae. Next base: position 23,940,411 of record NC_088362.1, on the reverse strand, counting down.
GTAGCCTGATATGTGAGAAATAATATTCCATTGGTGGTAAGCTGGGCGCGGGATAGATTTAATCTATATTCTACCTTTGTGAACTATTTCATATTGCCTTTTCTTTTAAAATGAATTTTAATTTTCATTCAATTTACAAGCGTCAATGAATAAATAAACAACAATGGAATATATACAGATCTATTTGTTATAAATATTAGTTGACACTTTATATCACAGAAACGCTTTATGTAATAAAACATTTGGAAATGCTGATAATGGCATGAAATATTTACAACAAAAGGAAACTGGAAATCGACCTATTCTCAATAATAAATTAGGAAATTATTCAATATTATAAGAGGTTTTGTTAAATTGAGAAAAAGGAAAAATATATTGGATATAAATATATAAGGTTAAATTAAATGGTTGATTAGAGATTATTACACTACGTAAAGAAAATGACGATCACCACAATCACAACAAGAGGTAAACGCTATTTCAAACAATATTATATTATAATATTGTTTGACATAGCGTTTACCTCTTGTTGTAATTTTGGTGATGATCGTCATTTTCTTTTTTATGCAGGCACTTATCTATTCTATTATACTATTGTGGAAATTAAAATAAATCAAGACAAATTTTTTGGAGCCATCAATGATTAAAATCAGTTCGGTAATAAAATCTGTAGAAGGTGCGTGTAAATGAATCTGGCCACACATCCAAACCGGCAAATGACATATCATTATGCCCTAGCAGAGTTTATAAATAATCATCTGAGTCAACAGGTGATAAAATTACCCTTAATTTATAAAATGTTTGCAAGTTTTATCTTATATCAATCTGTAAAAAAATTGTTTTATCATTTTTTAGATTTGCCAGTAATTCTGTTTTCTAGCAAAAATTTTACATTGGTTGGACGGAACAATTTTGGCCCCAACCCATTTTTTAAAGAAAATATCTTTTGATAAAAAGATTTTCCAAGATCCAAAATGAGAATTTCCTAAATTTGTAATTTAAATTGTAAAACAATCAAGCCTTCAACATCGCGTAGGGCCTTAGATGTAGATAGTGGGTGAGAAAGAAGGAAAAATGATGGGAAATCAGTTTAAAACATAAAGACTGTAAAATGTTCGTTGTATAACTTTATAAATGTGTTAGGTCAATAAATATTCAATAGGAGAATGGCATGGTTTTCATAAATATACTGTACCAGGTATTGTACAGAAATTGAAAAGAGTGGAGATTGCTATCGGCTTTCCACGTGTCCAGGACTATCACGGTAGTACAGTACTCACCAGATTCTAGCACGCTCTTGGAGAGACCAAAAAGCTGCAAGAATCCAAGTGTGCTGAAAATTGGTGCTCATGGAAGGTAAGGACTTACATAGGTCAAATCCAGTCACCTTGCTCCATTGTGCCATATTGCAGTTCGTGCAGGACTTAGGCCTGCTACAATCCAGCTAGTTTTGTATAATGTACATGGCAGATAATAATAATAATAATAAAAAAACAGTAATATTTACAGGGCTCCCAATGTTATGCTATAAAAACATATTCTTCACTGTTTCTACACGGTGTATTTAACAATTAATTGTTTGATAGATAGTGGTTTGTTTGCTTTGCTTCATTATTATATTTTCAAATTTTTTGACGTTTCTGAAGATTTCCTCCCACACAAATTTGTTACAAGAATTATTTACCTCTAATGTTATCTAACGGCAGGGACTGAAGGGTTCCATTTTCAAAATGTACACTTTTTCCCCAAATCTTACTCTTTTTGACAAGGAATGTTACTTTTTCTCCTAATCTTACTCTTTTTGACGAGGAATATTACACTTTTTCTCTAAATGTTACCCTTTTTGACAAGGAATATCACACTTTTTCTTGTATTGAGGTTGGCAGCTCAGTGTTAGATTACTTTCTTGAAAAAGACTAAAACACTAATGTATTATTATCATCAGAATTATCGTCATCAAAACTGTCGCTGTAGGCAAAGCTGACTGATAAATTGTCTTCATTTTCTTTCTCTTCATCATTACGATCATCATCATCATCATCATCATCATCATCATCATCATCACTGTTCGAATCGTCATCAATCACTTCTTCCTCGAACATGACTTCTCCAGAGCCATCCTCCTCAGTGCTGAGTTTCCGTACTTTATAGAAACGGTCGCTTGCATCAATTTGGTGTCCTGAATCTTTACCTTGTTCAGTTTTCTCAGCTTTTTCTTTCCCTAGTTTTTCCTGTTTGAATTTTAATCTTTTTTCCACGGCGTCCACAAGTCTATCCATGCCTAAATGTCTGGCCCTGTCTAGAACAGCCATTTCGTTATCATGACTCTTTTGGCTGTCGATATCCATTGTAACCTGAAAGAAAACAAGGAAGATGCATTAACTTCAAGACATCCATAACTCGAAATGTGTAAAATTTATCACAGTGAGTGCTTAACTGCTAAATGCTGTGGACTGTAAAAAGTCATAAACACAAATTAAAAGAGAGTGCAACCAATGGATAATGACATCATCCAGAACCAGAAAATTATGTCATTATCCAAGGGTTGTCATTCACGGGTGTCATTATCCAGAGGTTGCACTGTAACTTTAAAAAATAAAGAACAAAATACTTAAGATTTTTTTAATGTTGATTTATTCCTCTTTGTACACGACTAAAAATTATCCCCAAAAAAAGGTTTTCCAGAATACCTGTCTTTTCCGTCCTGCAAGCATCTCTTTAACTCCCATGTGTTTGCATGAATTTGTCATTGAACAAATTAGTCATTTTGTTCATTGAACAAATTAGTCATTGAACAAATTGGTTTGATTTTCATTTTTCTTGTACCCGATAGAATTAAATCAAATTATAATCAGTCGGAGAAATAGTTTAATTCCAATAAACACTTCACAAAAACTTAGAATGGATTTTATTTGAGTATAAGTCAACAATAACAACGAAAACCTAATGAATCTTTAGCCTCTTATAAATAAAACTGAAAGTAAACACCAAACACAGCATTCCACGCTTGTACTGTAAGTAGTAATAGAAATAAATTGATTATAACAAGGACTTCATGACAAACCCAGATTGCACATATTCCATTAGGGAAACAACGAGTTCCAAGATTTGTTTGTTTGTTTTATGGGACTTGCAACACATTCAGGTCATTTCAGCACCAGTAAAAAAAATAAAAAATTGTGACATTAAAAAAAATTATCTAGATTAACAATTAAAAGCACACAAGAAAAGTAAGACGAAGGGGAATAGTACAAATAGGAAATAGATGTAGATTCCAAGAGCAAACTATCAATGTGCATAGTTTGGAGTCACCTAAAGGCTCATCCAGCCACAAGCACAGTATCCCACTAAGAGGAGCACACTCAAATGCTTACATTATACATACAAAACAACAAATATAACAATAAATAGAGAAAAATGATTTACAATTTTAAAAAAATATCATCTCCCAAAACTAACACTAAACATTTGACTGTTTCCCTCTCAGTCGAGAATTCCGACAAGGGAAAGGACAAAAACAACTGTTTCCCTCTCAGGTAAGGACTCCAACCAGGTCATGATTTAAACAAGTCATCTCATTCCAATACAAAGACAGAAAGCAAGTTGGAAAACAGATATAGGGGGATAGAATACACAGTAAGTGACCTCCCTGTCTCCAATTGGAGGTCAGGAATCCCACCCAGAAGTCAAAGAAACAACATGCACTGTCAATCACTTTTCACACAACAAAGATTTTTTAAAAGTCATAAAACAAACGTGAACAAACCTGAGACCGAACTGACAAACAGTTCCCCAGCTTCACCAAGCGTATGGCAACATCTTCCTTCCCATGATCCATTGCAGCATGGAGCAGATCTCGATACTTTGGCATCAGGGGAGATAACTGTAGAATCAAAATATATTTTTAAATGGGGACAAGAAAAAATAAATCACTAAAACAAAACATTGTCAGTGTCAGTCTATCTGTGATAATAGCTTCAATTCATCGTCGATTTCATGAATTGTCATCAGTGACCCGTACGGTCATACGTGACATTTGGTCACTTTAATGATATATAAAAATATATGTTATGAAACAACTAAAAATTTCTAGTGGTTTTGCAATAAAACAACAATCTTCAATCTACAAACTCGAACATCTTTAAATATTCATTTGCATCCCACACTAACAAAGACTGGAACACTCTTCCCGAATCATGTGTGAACACAACGGATTTAGATACCTTCAAGTGAAGATTATTAAACTACTTCAGCCTAAACATCAACAATGGCTGTCAGATTCAACAACTCTCTCCGCCCTCAAATACAAATACTCAGAATTGAGTCGACTTCGAGTAACATTTAGATTCAGATTCAGATACAAAAGTATGTAAAATCCTTCATTTCTATGCACAATGTCGATACTTTTTTATTTAAGATAGTACGTGAAACTTGTCGCTTACAATAAAACGTGAAATCAAAGAAAATTTCAGGTTCATTTTTGGCTAAACCTCGAGAGTAATCTTGAAAAAGTAAATTAATAAAAATGAATATAACAGCTTCAAAAAATAACAAAGTATGTATTTATGTTTACATTGGTTTGTTTTTGTTTTTTGGCTGAAGAAGGGTTTTGAGCCTGAAACATTCTGTTTTGCTATTTTATTCTTTTTTGAAGCTGTTATATTCATTTTTGTGAGTAATTTTGAAAATGTCACTTGTATGGTTCGATGTAGTGACCGTTAACAATTTTCAATTTTAACCATACCAGATACAGAAAAAAAAATTTGACAGCACTACCCTCTTATCATGAAAATGACACATTGTTATCAATTTCACACTCAATGGGACCCAGAAATTCTTTTAAATAAAACTTACAATATTGTGTAGCTGTGGCACTGGATGTTTGAACCGTTTGACGCAATCATTGAAATGCTGGACTGTTTTCCCTTTGCCTTTCATCATTCTGTAGAGTTCTTCATACTGGAAGGAAATTATTGGATAAAATATTCATTGAAATCAGCTTGGACACAACTAAAGTTTACCTAATATACATTGGACTCAGCTTAGATTGAATCAGAACTAAATTTTACCTAAAATACATTGGACTCGCTTTAGATATATACAGAACTAAATTTTACCTAAAATACATTGGACTCGGCTTAGATTTAATACGGTACTTAAAATACATTGGACTCTTAGATTTAATCAACTAAATTTTACCTAAAATACATTGGAATTGGCTTAGATTTAAACAGAATTAAATGTTACATAAAATACATTGGTTCCGTCAACTGCGTAACTTTGTCTAAAGGGGGAAACTTTGTTTATTGAATTTTAGACGATTAAGAGATTGTTTAGTTCTGTGGCAATTATCTCCTTTGATAAAACTTCAAGTCTTTTAACGGGTACTATAACTACAACAAAGCTGAGATTATTCAAAATGCTCCAAATTCACAGAGGCTGTTTCCCATTGAGGCAAAGTCACGCCAATTTTCTGGTACTTACTTTATCCACACAGGCAAGCTGTTTGACCATTCCATAGAAAGTCTGGAAAAAAAGTTTGGAAAAAATGAATAAAAGCGACTCACCATGTCAAGCCGGTACAATGCCAGGATGACCCGATGCCAGTGAATGACTTGAAGGTGAAAATTACTTTAAAAAATGGAGATTCAGTTCTTGTCACTATAAGGAATTAACCACGTGTATTTAAAAATTCGGCCAGAAAACTCGTTCTTCAAATATCGATCGATTTGAATGACCATCATCTAATCTCAAAAACTCGCAAACTTGGGACTTCGCGAAGTCTTCCTTTAAGTCCCAGGTTTGAGAGTATTTGCCAAGAATGAGGGCCATTTAAATTGATGGATACTTGAAGGACCAGTTATCTGGACAAATTTTAAAATTCCGTACACTATTTTCCAGAATACGGCAGTTAACTGGTTAGATCTTTTGTTCTCAATGACACATGAAATAAAACAACACAAATTTTATATCTAAGGCGTCCAACACAAACCATGGAGGTGCTAGAGAGGCGATTTTGAGAAAAAAAAAAAAAAACAAACAACAAAACGGTGAAGCTTCTGTTATAAACACTTAAGTTGAGTGTTTACATACTTACTTACTTATCCAAACCAGCGACCAGCTGAGCTCTAGCCCTTTGGTATTGTGACATGACGTCTAACCTCTACGTCAAGATGAGTGTTTAGATCACATGATTATTTCCTCCAAATAGGATTGTGATTAAGTCTCTATCAGCCACATGGGTAGGGGAAGGAATTGGCTTTAATATAAAAAGTAAAAGTAGTCCTTCAGAGCAATTGGGCCCACAGAGCTAGAGTTTATCCCAGTTTCTATAGCGTAAAACGGACAATAGCAATTGCTCGCTATCCTTTGGATAGGACACTAGTCTATTGCAAAGTACTTTCCACCAAATCTAACAGACTCAACTACCCATTCACTGCTGGGTGGACAGGGGAATCAGAAAAAATCTTGACTGCACCTGGGATCAACCTTGTTCCCTTTGATTGTGAAGTGAGTGCTCTTTTAACTGAGCTATCGGGACCCTCTTGGCTATAGTACAAGCTAGAAATAATAATTTTACTGCAGATTAATTCAATTTCTATCATCTAAACCAGCAAGGTTACTAGACTTCAAAGCAAACAAAGGACACTACAACAAATCATTCTCACCCTCTGTCATTAGGAATTGGGAATTGTCACATCCTTTCTATAATAAATTCTTGGAATGTCATTCAACGAGTACTGTCATGTTATCTTTTGTGACAAATAATAATATAATAATAATAATAATAATAATAATAATAATAATAATAATAATAATAATAATAATAATAATAATAATAATAAAAAATATTATAATAATAATAATAATAATAATAATAATAATAATAATAATAATAATAATAATAATAATATTAATAATAATAATAATAATAATAATATACTACTACTACTACTACTACTACTACTACTACTACTACTACTACTACTACTACTACTACTACTACTACTACTATTACTACTACTACTACTACTACTACTATATACTATATACTAATGCTACTACTACTACTACTACTACTACTACTACTACTACTACTACTACTACTACTACTACTACTACTACTACTACTACTACTACTACTACTACTACTACTACTACTACTACTACTACTAATAATAATAATAATAATAATAATAATTGCACATTGTATTTGTTGAGCACTCCACCATATCACGAGGAAGTGCTCAGAGCACTTTACAAGGGCATCAACAATTCAATTTGGGAAAAAAACAAAGTCTTAAGATACTTTTTAAACATATCTTCTGTTGAACAATGCTGTATTTCTTTTGGAAGTTTGTTCCAGAGGGTTGGGGCGTCTCTAGCAAAAAGATCGTCCTCCACATGACACGTCAGAGTTCTTTCCTTGAGTAACAAGCAATTTTCCTTCGGATGGCTAGCAAAGAGATTGGATTGGTGTATATAACTCCAATTTATGGTAAAGATAAGTTGGTTGACATGTGTTGAGACATTTAAATCACAGTATCATAACTTTGTACACTATTCGCTTCTTAACAGGAAGCCAATGAAGCTCTTTTAGCAAAGGTGATGCATGATGTTTCTTGCTGCGTTGTTTTGAATTCTTTGCAGTCTGAGTATTCACTTACCTTTCTTTCCTTTGCCAGCCACGCGTGTCCTCCAATATTCTCTAGATAATCGCTTGCTTTATGACCTGTCTGGAAAAATATTTTATAATTCATATTAAATTTCGCTTTAGTTTAGAACCATCTTTAATATCAAAACAATAAAAGACAAAATCTTTTTATTTCAAAAGTCAATCACGGCTACAATACAATCAGGTGGAGTTTGGAACAACAACAAAAAAACAAACAAAATAATTTTAAAAAAAAACAAAACAAAAAAAACAAAAAAACTGACACAGAAAATTGGAATGTCTACAATTGGATCCCACGACACTTGGGATAACACCATGGTTGTTCTAAGTACAAGCCAACCAGTCAATATCATGGGATCACCTGCCTATCTATATTTTACAAACATTGTACCGTATTTTGTGTCACACGTTGACAAACTGGAAGGTCACAAGATTTGTCTGGTAGGCGAGTTATGGATGCCACATATCTTATGGTGTAGGAAATATAACAGAAAATTAACACCAAAGCCCAGACAGCTCCAGTCGCAATTCAAAAAAATTTTTTTTTAGAGTGAGCTTTTATATAGCGCAATACCCACTAAACATTCTCAAAGCGCTTTACAAAGGATCCCTGGACAACAGCAACATTTAGGACCGGACATGACATCTGTTAGGTGATAATACATTTTTTTTCGGACACAGACAACACTGTTAATGGCCAGGTACTCATTTTACACCTGATTACAGTGAGAGAATGTGAGTAAAGAACCTTCTCCAAGGACTCAACTACGTGCCGAGCGAGGGTCGAACCCAGGACCTTCCTATTCGAAAGTGGGTGTCATACCATTAGACCACATAGCCGCACAATTCAGAGTTGAATCCCATCATTACTACAATGCAGCACCAAAATATCGAACAAGTTGAGACCAGGCCTTTTTTGTTCGATTTTTATCGCTCAGTCACGATTTTATGACTACCTTGTGAACAAGACAGGTTTGGAAAGCGAAAAAAAAATTGTGTGAAAATAACTACACTGGAATGTGTTCACACACTGAAAATCTAAAAGAGCGTTTGCTTAGCCATAGTCACTCAAAAGTCATCTATGGATACATAAGCAAGTCATGTGCTCTGTGTAATGCTGTGGAACATTCTAGATTATTGTTTTAAAACCTTGTAATGTAATTCATTCATCTGACTTTGTTCGTTGTTTGTTTTTCTCTCTTTCTTTTCCTTCTTTTTCAATTTGACAAAATGTTTGATTTCCGTGAAATGACGGAGGATTTACAGGTTTAGTGTTGTGTATTGACAGGAATGCATGATGGTTAGGTTATGCGGCTATGTGGTCTAGTGGTATGACACTCGCTTTCGGATTGGAAGGTCCTGGGTTCGAGCCTCGCTAGGCGCATAGTGGAGTCCTTGGAAAAGTCTATTTACTCACATTCTCTCATTGTTCTCGGGTGTAAAATGAGTACCTGGCCGTTTACAGCATTGTCTCTGTCCGAAAAGAAATTGTAACATCGCCTAATAGGCGTCATGTCCCGTCCTAAATGTTAAATGTTTCTGTTGGCCAGGGACCCCTTGTAAAGCACTTTGAGCACATTTAGTGGATATTGCGATATATAAAAGCTCAATTTTTTTGTTTAAGGTTAAAATTGCATCAAAAATTAACTCTCTGTGTTACACGAATGTGCGATTGACCAGATTGTTCAAATTTTCATTCATGAATTTATGTTGAATGCAACTGAGTTGAAGAACAACCTACAAAGTCAAGAACTTCCGAGTCGATTCCAGCCTGTGATAGAACAGAACAGAACTCCATCCTCTCATCTTCCTCCTCCACACAACAAGCGTAATGTAAGGCTGTGCGACCACACTGGAATAGGAAAATAAAAAGATTAAATAATAATAATAATAATAATAATAATAATAATAATAATAATAATAATAATAATAATAATAATAATATATCTTTATTGTCCTCAAAATAGTGGCAATTTGTCATTTGGTTACACATTTATAACAGTACAATATAGTGACATACACACTCACACATATGCACACTAGTAACATCGTAGTCATCGTTACCATCATCAGCATCAACAACATCATCATCATCATCATCATCATCATCATCATCATCATCATCATCATCACCATCATCACAACAACCTTCCGGATATTTCAGTTACAATCCTTCACTTTCACCATTCCCCTATAACACCATCACCATCCTCATCATACTCCATATTATATTATTTTCCTGTAACAAGCTATGAGAGGGAAAGCTTGTGGTCCTCCTCACTCTCTCTCAAATGACTTCCTGGTGTAAAAAAAAAAATTTCATCCATCGACATGTGTCAAATTGTGATTATAACACGCCTTTTTGTATTCTCTAATAGAAATAAACCAGTCAAGCTAAAAATTCATTAATGACCATTTGCGACGGAATTGTATTATTGGCTTACCCCTCTCCTTACCACCTGCAGCAAACTCGTCACATTTGTTACGACACAATATACATTTTCAAAATTCAGATTTATTTTTGTACATCACAAACTTTGAAGAATTATCTTTGTTTAATTAATAAAAACATAAAGTTGTTTTGTGGAGAGATTGTTTGAGTTTTAAAAAACAATTTTTTCTGCTGGGTAAGCCTGCCATTTTTGGGAAAATACTGAAAAGGATCGGTGAGGAGAGAGTTAAACAATTTAAATTGAAGGTCAAGGTAAGCAGTCATTTATCAAGAGCTTTAGATGCTAAACGGTTAAATCTATTTTAAAAAGCAACAAAAAACCCCAGCATTTATAAAGCATAATATTTACTGAACCTGCTCAAAGCACTTTACAAGGAGTCCCGAGCCAACAGCAATGCTTAATATAAAGGACAAGAATTGGAACATGCAAGATGAAACTATAATATTTTTCTGACAGAAACCATGATTTTAACAGCCAGGTACTCATTTTACACCTGAGCATGGTGAGAAAATGTGAATAACGTCCTTTTCTTAGGACTCAACTTTGTGTCACTCAGAGCGGGACTTGAACCACAGAACTACCAATCCAAAGTCATACCAATAAACCACAAAGTGGCACAAGACTAGCCAAAAATATCAGTCTCTGGTAGTACGACTTATCTAATTTTTTTAATGGAAGATAAATGGCATGACGTCTTAAGAATTCAAAAACTGAAATTCCTATTTCCCATCAATGTCATTTTCCAGTACAAAATATTAAACACAAAATGTTTTGGACTAAAAGCCCTTCTTCAGCCAGTAACCAAGCTTAAAAGTTCACAACACATCTGGACAGGAAATAAGATGACGACACATTAAATTGAGATAGGTGGATGATAAGTTCACAACACATCTAGTGTTTCCCATCTAGTCATGCTGAGAACTTGGAGAAATGTATTCATGATTTTAAACTGTTTTTTGACATTGGCTGAAAAAGGGTTTTGAGCTGAAACATTCTCTTTAATATTATTTTCATATTTAAAAACAAAAAAATATTTTCTATTCATTTCTTACTTACGTTATCTTGTGTATTCAAGTCAATCCCTGACATGTTGATCAATAATTTCAAAACGTCAAATCTCCAATGTAAAATGGCAATATGGATGGGACTACGGCCACCCTGAAACAAACAAACAAACAAAAAGTCCTTAAGAGCCGGTTTCTACAGCGTGAAACATACAATAGCAATTGTTTGCTACCCTGTGAATAGTACGCTAGTCTTCGTAAAGTACTTTCCACCAGATCAAACAGACCCAGCTGGGTAGACAAGAGGTAATAATAATAATAATAATAATAATAATAATAATAATAATAATAATAATAATAATAATAATAATAATAATAATAATAATAATAATAATAATAATAATAATAATAATAATAATAATAATAAATAATAATAATAATAATAATAATAGTAATGATAATAATAATGATAATAATAATATCAATATTAATAATAATAATAAAAATAATAATACTATTAATAATAATAATAATAATAATAATAATAATAATAATAATAATAATAATAATAATAATAATAATAATAATAATAATAATAATAATAATAATAATAATAAGAATAATAATCATAGTTTTTTTTTTCAAAGGGTTTTACAGCGCTTGCAACACATTAAGGTCATATCAGCGCCAGTAAAAAGGAAGAAAATTGGATAGTAAAAAGTTCTAGAATTACAATTAAAGCACAAAAGACAATGTAAGACAAAGGGGGATTGGTTCAAATAGGAAACAGATGTAGATTCCAAGAGCACACCGTCAAAGTACTTAGTTTGAGATCACCTAAAAATCTCATCCAGACCCAAGCACAGGTCCCAACTAAGAGGAATGCACTCAAATGTTTAACAATCATATAATATAATATGTAAACTAAACATAATACAATGCATAACAGAGAGATGATTTACAAGGAAAAAAATATCATCTCCCAAAACTATGACTATACATTCGACTGTTTCCCTCCCAGCCAAGGAACTCTGGCAAGGATCAGGACAAAACTAAGTAATCTCATTCCAAGACAATGACAGGAAACAATTGGAAAACGGGTATGGGGGGATAGAAGACACAGCATGTACCTCCCACTATGGGAGGTCAGGATCCCCACCCAGATAATAATAATAGTAACAGTAATAGTAATGATGATAATAATAATAATAATAATAATAATAATAATAATAATAATAATAATAATAATAATAATAATAATAATAATAATAGTAATAATAATAATAATATAATAATAATAATAATAATAATAATAATAATAATAATAATAATAATAATAATAATAATGATGATGATGATGATGATGATGATGATGATGATGATGATGATACAAAGATAGCACTTGTATGGCAAATAACCATGACTGGTTCATGCTCCATGCAGTTCACAGTTACAAGTATGGCAATCTCGATAGCACAGCTCTCTCTCTCTCTCTCTCTCTCTCTCTCTCTCTCTCTCTCTCTCTCTCTCTCTCTCTCTCTCTCTCTCTCTCACCCACACACACATGCACATACACAAGAGAATTACCTTAAACTTAATATTTCGTCATGTAAAAATCTGAATTCACACCAGTTACCCACCTTGTCTTTAGTATTGATAAGCATTACGGGTTTCTGGCATCCATCTATAACTTTGACAACATCGTCAAGTGATTTGTATCTGATACAATGGAACAGTCTCCTTACTTGGGCCTGAGTATGACAATGGAACACGTCCAGGGGTTTGGAGAGTAAATACATTGTAGATTAAAAAAAAACAAACTCTAAAGTGATAAAGAAGTTTTTAAAGTTCAAAGGTTTATTTTATGCAATTTGCTGATAGAAATCAGAAATTGATTTAAAATGTTCAATTTACGAATGAAAGCAAAGAATGGTCGATCCCTGGGCCAAGCCCTGCTCTGACTCTGAGTGGCCAAACTTGAATCCTTGGAAAAGGCTCTTTAATTTTATTTGTTCAGGTGCGAAAAGAGTACCTTGCCATTGGGAACATTTTCCCAGGCAAAAAAAAAATTGAACTATTGCCTCACAGGCATCATGTATCATCTTACATGGTAAGTGTTGTTGATAGCTAGAGACCTCTTGTAAAGCGCTTTGACATGTTTAGTAGATATTGCGCTTTATAACTACTCAAGTTTTTATTTATTTATTTATCTATTTTCTTAAGACCAAATTAAGGACCATGTAATATGATGTATACGTGATCAGGAAATGACATTTGACATGTACATGATTAGCAAATGACATTTGACATGTACACGAACAGGAAATGATATATGTTATGGACATGATCAGGAAATTACATATGACATGTACGTGATCAGGAAATGACATATGACATAAACCTTTGTGATCTGGAAATGACATATGACACTATGTGATCAGGAAATGACATATGACATATACCTACATGATCAGGAAATGACATATGACATGTGTCTACATGATCAGGAAATGATATTTGACAGAAACTCACATGGAACACTGGAATCCATTGCACAAAATGGAGGACGTCGTCAGACTCGTTTCCACTTGCGTAGATAAAAGTGTCTCTGTACTGCGTTGCCATGGCAATTTGAAAAATGAGTAAATCCAGATGAGATATATGATAATACAATATCATTAAAAAACCTTTATTAACTGGCTTTACAAAATTAACGTGACTGAACAAATAAGCCTTATAAAATGTGAAGTAGAGATTCCTGTCCGATCCACCTATCTATCCAACTGTCTGACCTCCCCCCTCCCTCCCTGTCCACCCAACTGTCTGACCATCCCCCCCCCCCCCCCGCCTGTCACCCACTCCACCCCCCCCCCCCCCCCCCCCCCCAGTTTCCATAGCCTGAAACAGACAATAGCAATTACTTGCACCCTTTGGATAAGAGGCTAGTCTATTGCAAAGGTATTTTCCATTAGATCTGACCCAGCTACCCAATCACTGCTGAGTGGACAGGTGGGGGGGGGGGGGGGGTGAGTTGGGGTCAGAATAAAGATCTTGACATCACTCGGGATCAACCTTTGTCCCTTTCCGTGTGAAACAAATGCTTTACCAACTGAGCTATCGGGACACCCTACCCCCCCCCCCCCTTTCAAGAGATCATGTATTATGAACGTAGAACATATTAAGTGGCTTTCATTCAAACTATAATGAAAAAAAAAAGAATTCCATCATCAAATATATATTTAAAATTTACTAAATGTATAAAAGAAAATATAATCCAACCCTTGTAGACTCACATTGAAATGAATCAGCATGCTGTCATAACCAGTACGACAAAGTCTTTCCAGCTCGGATATATTGGACATTCTGATAACTTTCACATAGGCCTGACAAGATGGATGGGTGGGGGTGGAGAAATAGAAATAAAGACATTTGATACCCATCATTTCAAACCAGTATTGCGTCGAGGTGAGAAAAAGAATTCGAATCTTAAGTTATGGACTTTTGGGTTGTAACAAATGGTTTCCTTGAGGAGAGAAGTTTCTGATTCTTAAACATGAACATTGGAAATACATTTTTAACATGAACATTTTTAATATGAATATTTGAAATATGAGGATTTGACATGCTCGATGTGCTTCACAATGTTTCATTTATTCCCCCGCAGGCCATATAGAACCATATTTCCATTTCATACAGTACCAGTTATTTGCTAGGCATCCTTTTTGTACTAACACACTTACAGTATCTGTTACTCATTCATAGCTGACTCGCGTGGGGGTGTCAATGTGCCTAGCCCAAGGACAAAACACGAGGACCAAAATTTTCCACGATCAATGTCAGTCATTCAGTCACTGACCACGCTTAATATTGCTTGACTTTTGACCAGACCCGACATGGTTTTGCAGAGCCAATGAGCCATACTTCAAAACATTTACATCAGTTATTTCCCCTACAGTGATACAGAACCATTTCTATGTTATACAGTAAATGCATCGCAGCTTTTTGTATTAGCACTCTATCTACAGTTAGGCACTCATTTATACCCGAGTCAAGTGAGGTAATGTGTCATCATCATCAACACCATCATCATTTATCATCATCATCATCATCATCATCAACAACAACAACAACAACACCAACAACAACAACAACACCAACAACAACAACAACAACAACAACAACAACAACAACAACAACAACAACAACAACAACAGCAGCAGCATCAGATGCATCCTGCTCCTCCTCACCATCATTATCATCTTCTTCTTTCAGATAAGATTGGACAAATCCAACGATACAATACAAATAGTGCGGCTATGTGGTCTAGTGGTATAACCCTCGCTTTCAGATCAGAAGGTCCTGGGTTCGAGCTTCGCTCGGTGGATAGTTGGAAAAGGCTCTTTACTCACACTCACAGTCTCTCACCATACTAAGGTGTAAAATGAGTACCTGGCTGTATGCAGTATTGTCTCTGTCCGCAAAAAAAATTGTAATAGCGCCTAACAGGTGTCATGTCCCGTCCTCCATGTTAAGTGTTCCTGTTGTCCAAGGACCCCTTGTAAAGCGCTTTGAGCATGTTTAGTGGATATTGCGCTATATAAAAGTTCAATTTTAATAAAAAAAAATTTTCAATCTAACCTTGTCAATTAATGTGAGAATGTCTTTTCTGCGATAAAATCTTGCAACATCTCTCAAGGTCACGCCGGCCTGAGAAACAAAATTAAAAATAATTCGTAACACAATTCATCTGAACAGAAAATTGAAAGTGTGTGAGTGAGTGAGTGAGTGAGTGAGCGTGTGTGTATGTGTGTGTGAGAAATGTGTCCTTACACAAATAAATGCCCAATCGGTAAAGCAAGGAGTTGTGCCAGTGTGTGTGTGTTTGTGTATGTATGTGTGTGTGTGTATATATATGTGTGTATGTGATTAAATTACAAGAAAAAATATATTGTCTCGACAAGTGCCAATTCTCCTAATTAGTGATTTCCAACCCTAATTAAGGTGAATGAATATTTTCCAAATGCAAAAGGAAGTTGATAATGAACTTGCAAATGTTAGATAATAAATTATATATTAATATCATTTTTTTTTTCATGTATGTGTGGTGGTCTGGCAAAAATTGTTTAAAACAGTTAGATTATCATCAGAACAGCACCCAAAAACGACATGCCTACTCCAAAATAAATAAATAAATAAATAAATAAATAAATGCCCTTCTGTAACAGAAACCAAAGATTTTGACTTAATTTTCCCCCTTTTTTGCCCTTCTTGACAATCTAATGTGATACTTTAGGAGGAGGAGGAGGAGGAGGCGGAGGTTCGTGTGCAGCTTCATCCTCCCTGGCCGATTGCTCTCTCAGTATTCTTAGTTACTATGTAGTTGGTGATTTTATTTTCCTTTTCAGATATTGATACTGACTTTTAGATATCTTATATTGTAATTATTATATAAAATTGAAAGAAAACTGTGATTGTCGCATGATTTTATTGATGGCACAATATTTTACAATGAAATGTTGATTGCTTATCACATTACTCATTTTGTTTGTAGCTATGTGCAGTGGTAATACTGACTCAATGGTAGCTTGTATTCATGTGCACTTATTTGCATTTCAAAAAATCAAAAAAGAATGATATGTAAAATGTCTGGGTTTGGTAAAAATTTTAGTTCTCAGCACTGAATTGAAATCCTCTACCTTAGAGGCATATATTAGGACAATTTTGAGGGTATCTCTCTTCGATAGAGGTCAGAAAAAAAACAACTAAATTAAATATCTACAAGCTTCAAAATGTAAAATCCTTTTGTGAGAATGTATTTGGATAGACAATAAAAACGATTAAGTGAAAAAAACAAAATTCATGCAGATAAAAATTTTTCATCTTTATTCACTCGTATCTCAAAATTAGCTTGTGCGACATCCGATAGGTTTTGCCAAATACCGTCCACAAAACATCACAGCCTCATAGAATTAATTAAAGATACAGTGTCAGACATTTTTATAATAAAAAAATTAACAGGAATTCTTGGATCCACATGAATGAAATTTCCTATAATCAAAAAAAAAACTTGATACGTACCGCATCTCTTTGTGAAACGTCTAGTTTGTTTTTCATCATGAACGTGATGACGTCGTACGGCACGTCTCCTTTAAACCTGTCCAAGGCATACACTGCAGCATTGCGACCTCTCTGTCACAAAAAATAAATGAATCATTGATTCTCATGCAGCTATGTGGTCTTGTGGTATGACACTCGCTTTTGGATCAGAAGGTCCTGGGTTCGAGTCTCACTCAGCGCATAGTTGAGTCCTTTGAAAAAGCTCTTTACTCACATTCTCTCACTGTTCTCAGGTGTAAAATGAGTACCTGGCCATTAACAACGTTGTCTCTATCCAAAAAAATTATAATATCGCCTAACAGGCATCATGTCTCGTTCTACGTATTATGTGTTGCTGTTGGTCAAGGACCCTTTGTAAAGCGCTTTGAGCACGTTTAATGGATATTGTGCTATATAAAAAAAAGCTCAAAGCTCGTTTTAATTATTAATACCGGACCCGTTTATAAAAAGCTTGGGTAAATATTCAAACTTATTCACTTTCATATGAGTATTGTTGAAAAAATATAGTAAATATCCAAGCTGTATGATAATAAAATGGAAATGCAGTAGCTGAAGTCTGGAAAGATAAAATAGATTTCAACACAGAATAAAAATAAAAATGTTTGTAGAGGGTGAAAAATTGCATTATTTGTTTTAGTTTTAAATCTTTAAAAACTTCTATACAGCTATACTACTGAAATTCTTGAAAAGAAGAAAATACATTGTCAGATATATATTTTTATAAATCTATTTTTCCCCCCAACCTGGTCTCTAAGGGTGAAATCACAGCCCGATCTCAACACCTACATCATCTCTAAGGGTGAAATCACATCCAGATCTCAACACCTACCTCATCTCTAAGGGTGAAATCACATCCAGATCTCAACACCTACCTCATCTCTAAAGGTGAAATCACATCCAAATCTCAACATCTACCTCATCTCTAAGGCTGAAATTACATCCAGATCTCAACACCTACCTCATCTCTAAGGGTGAAATCACATCCAGATCTCAACACCTACATCATCTCTAAGGGTGAAATCACATCCAGATCTCAACACCTACCTCATCTCTAAGGTGAAATCACATCCAGATCTCAACACCTACCTCATCTCTAAGGTGAAATCACATCCAGATCTCAACATCCTACTCATCTCATCACACGGGATTCAAGGAAAATCACATCCAGATCTCAACACTGTCCACATCATTTCTGTCATCACACGGGGATTCAACACAGAGAAAAATAAAGGTGTCTGGAACATGCAGAAAGATAAAATGTTTTATTGTAATTAGCCAGTCATTTTATGAGAAATATTCACTAACGTGTATCAATCAGACTATAAACGTTCAAGGTTACACATAGTTTTGAGTGTTGGCACGTTATATCCGGCTGGTGGATGATGTGAGCTTTTTGGCTAAATGCACAGTCTCAATATTACAATTTTTTAAAAACATCTAAAAATAAAACAAGTACCTTACGTAAAAAAAAAAAAACCAAAACAAACCAAAAAAAAAGAAACAAACCTTCAAAAAATTGTTCAACCTGACTCTGACATTTGGGTTGACCTTTGACCTACATATCATCCTGACCAGTCTGATGTCTGCCAGTTTGATGGCTTCTTGTAAAATATGCTTGAAGCCACTTGCCTGTTGACACATACACAAATATAATATATAATAATCATAAAAATATATGGTTTTTATATAGAACCTCACCCTGTATCTTAACAAGCTCAAAGCGGTTTACAGTAACTTAAC
The DNA here is from genome assembly GCF_034508935.2 of Berghia stephanieae. Taxonomy (NCBI): domain Eukaryota; kingdom Metazoa; phylum Mollusca; class Gastropoda; order Nudibranchia; family Aeolidiidae; genus Berghia; species Berghia stephanieae. The sequence continues at coordinate 23,921,422 of NC_088362.1, read as the reverse complement.
ACAAGCAAAGCAATATAATTAATTATACAGTGTTACATATTAAAAAGAATCGTCTGAAAGATAAGACATATAATAAAAATCTCACCACGTTGAGATGGTTGACATTGCATTTGTTGTGAGACAAAAATGGCCAGGCTTTCTCAGGGTTTCCTTCCAAAACGGAATAGATGGCGTTCTAAAATAAATTTTAAAAGTCAGGAGTTAACACTAAGCTGCTTGAAGCTGTGGACTGAAAAATGTCATGAATAAAAGTGAATAGAATGATTGTGCGACTATGTGGTCTTGTGTTATGACACTCGCTTTCAGATCGGAAGGTCCTGGGTTCGAGCCTTGCTCAGCGCATAGTTGAGTTCTTCGGAAAGGCTCTTTACTCACATTCTCTCACCGTACTCAGGTGTAAAATGACAGCTTTGTCTCTGTCAGGAACAAATTGTAATATCGCCTAACAGGCATCATGTTTCGTTCTATATGTTACGTGTTGCTGTTGGTCAGGGACCCCTTGTAAAGCGCTTTGAGCACATTTAGTGGATATTACGCTATATAAAAGCTCAATTATTTTTTTAGAACAGTTTCAAAAAAGAATAAATTACCAAATATGGAACAAAATCCTTCTTCAGCCAATAACAAAACAATGAAAGCATTAATACATCTCTTTAAATCAATACGGGGGTTCACG
>NC_088362.1:23883246-23913246 GCF_034508935.2 Berghia stephanieae | reverse complement strand
GTCATAGCACACAAGTAATTTAGGTATGTTTTGCCTGTCTGTGTGATAAAATTAGTTGACAAGAAAAGCTTTTTATAGTTTGAGCTTTTCTTTTTTTCTTTCTACCTCTCTTTTTTTTATAGCTTTGAATTTCATTAAATGAAAAATGTTAGCATACATTTTCTATCATATTCTTAAGTTCACATTTTAATAACTCTCTGTTGTAGATACAACATGGACAACATCTCCATTCTACACACAATCTTTAAAAAATATATTCAAAGACACTTATTCTCTGAGATACATAAATATAAAAATCAGAAAAGAAATGTAAGATAAAGTGCCTGACAAACTAGACAGAAAATAACGCCTGATCCCAGCCTTTTCCCATCCTCAAATATTACACCGCATAATTTTATCCTGCCTCATTTATATATATACCAAACACGGGTCGATTCAGGCTCAAAAACCTTAAAATAAAAAAAACACTGAAATACATTTTATGGCAGATTTGTGGTCTATCTGGTTTCCAAGTAATGTATGTATGCTTTCATTGTTTTTTTTTTTTTGTTATTGTTGGCTGAAGATGGGTTTTGGGCCCAAAATGTTCTGTGTTTGGTATTTTGTTCTTTTTTGAACCTGTCATTTTCATTCTTGTTTATATATAAAACAAAATTGACGTCAGTCAGCTCTTTGTTATTGTTTTTAGCCAGCCATTTTTATGAGTAGTTCTCACAAAATGCTATCAATCAGACAATAAACATTCAAGGTTACACATAGTTTGTGTGTTGGTATGTTATATCTGGCTGGTATATGTTGTGAATTGTTTTTTTTAATGCATAGCATCAATAGCTTTTCCTACCCTGTCTTTGTAATGTGGATCCTCCCCATCACCCAACGCTGATTTCAAACCTGCCAAGTCGTTTTCCAGAATGGCTCGACTGATAACAGTCTGGAAATAGAACCAGGAAAAGTTTTAAGTAAAGATACATGTAAATTATAAAGACACACATGTAGTCATCAAATAACAACAATGATAATGATGATGATAATGGTGATGATGATGATGAATATATTTCCCTTTATAATAGTGTATTGATAAAATAATAATAATAATAATAATAATAATAAATAATAATATAATAATAATATAATAATAATAATAATAATAATAATAATAATAATGATGATGACAATAATAATAATAATAATAATAATAATAATAATAATAATAATAATAATAATAATAATAATAATAATAATAATAATAATAATAATAATATAAATAATAATAATATAATAAAATAATAATAATAATAATAATAATAATAATAATAATAATAATAATAATAATAATAATTATAATAATCACTGCCATACTGCCTTTCACTGTGCATGCACATTTAAATTTGAGTCCTATTAACCACGGGCCGGGAGACTTTTCAGATTCAAGTCCGAATTGCCACTTCAGTCATCTTAATATAATGTCTGATTTAAGAAGGAAGCAAATTCCATTTCTTCTTCTTCTTCTTCTTCTTCTTCTTCTTCTTCTTCTTCTTCTTCTTCTTCTTCTTCTTCTTCTTCTTCTTCTTCTTCTACATTCTTGTTAGCCTGTAACTTCAACATTTTGAATATTCGACAGATTTTTGTATTGTTCTTCCATTGGAAATGTAAGTCAAATTCACTGCCTCAAAGTTGAAAAACAGCAACGCATCAAAATAGTTTAAATGACCCATCAGCTCGACTTTTTGAGCATCAATAGAACAGACTGTTTAATGTCAATGGATTTTAAATCACGAGCTTGTGCATATTAACTACTTTATAAAAATATAGAGGAAATGGGAGGAATCTCAATGACAATATGTCAGCGGCCCGACATTACAAACAGTAAATTGTAAATTCTTCATTGGACTGATAATTATTACCGATTAATATTGTGTCCACAATTTGGGTCTGGAGTTGCTTTTAGTTGAACTGTTTGTAATGTAAGAGATCAACACATTTGAACTTTCTCCTGAAAATTAATTTTAAAAGCAATTATTCAATAGAAAATAATAGAACGAGTTACCTCCTCCTTCTCGTACATTATCCCTGCCATTTTCTTTCTAAGTCTCAGATTCTTTTATTTCGATGCTATGTTCCGAAGATCTGTTTGGAAAAAATATATATTGACAAAAACACGAATTTAAAAAAAAATCAAAACAACCTTAGGTTATCTAAGTCTTTACTGTCTTTCTTTCCTACTGCTTTTTTTTCTATCTCTGCCTCAAAAAATATGTTTGCTTATTAAAATACCCTGAATACAAAATATTTTTTAACTTGAAAAGAAGGTGATCCAACGTCAGCTGAGACAATTGGTTCTTTGCTTCTGTCAGTTTCAGAGATTGCTTTTCAATACCATCAACTCAAAACTAATAAAGGAAAAATAAAACCCAACAAATTAATGTTTTCAAATTTAAAAAAATAATATAATTAAGCATTTATTGGCATTATAATTATAGGACTTCTCATTAAGTTTAAGTTCTGTATTTTTCCGTGAATCATGCATGTATAAAATATTATTGAGGAGGAGAGACTCTAGTAGATACATTTGCATTCAGTCTTAAGTTCAATGCATTGTGTATCTAGTAAATGTATCGTAATTATTATATTATTATCCAGTTTCACACTATTTGTTTGAGCAATGTATAAATCACAATAAAAATTTTCCACTTTGTGGATAATAAAGATGTATTATTATTATTATTATTAAACATTATTATTATTAATATATATTTATAAAAGATGTATTATTATTATTATCATCATCAACATTATTATTATTATTATTGTCACCATTGTTATTGTTATTAATGTTATCATCATCGACATTATTATTATTATATTTATAATTATTATCATTTTTATTAGATATGTTTTTCTTCTCCGGGAGCCCTTCCGTATGAGTGAGGGTTCTATGTCTAGATAGATAGTCTTAGACTTACACTTAGACTTAGTCGTCTTTCTATTATGTTATTCCATTATTTTATTTACTTTTTTTTTCCGTAATTCTTTTTTCAGACGTTTATTTATTCAATTGTTGTCAATTCACGGTTGCATTTCAAAAACTGTAGAACAAACCTTGACTGGTTTTTAAGGTTTTGAATTTGCTATTATTCTAGTTTGAACCTAGAAAACTTGATCGATCTACTGGACATTTTGAAAAGTGAACTCTGTGGCCCGTGCATTGGGCAGCCATGTTGTTTCTAAGGCAAGCAAAAACAAGTCGTAACCTTTTTAATTCGATTAATAATTTAAATTTACTGATGAAGGCTTCATTTTCTCCTCATTCCCCTTTGGGTTCACCTGTATTGTGACGTCACAAACTCTTAGGATGGAATAACAGTGAACGAACTCACTGGTTAATCTGTGACAGGGCTACCCAATTTATCGCATCACAAAACCTGGTAGTGACAATAATAAACCATATACTCGTTTTATTCCTAAATCCTTGGAAGTGTGTAATGTAACCACCAGTCCTTCGGAGTGTACTTGTGATGAATAGGTTACATATTGAATCATAATGCCGCTACACACCTGCCAGTAGAAATGTCATTTATAAATGGCACTTAGAAATGTCATTTATACCGTGACAAAGTGTGCCATCCACAGCGTTCAGGTAAATCGAGGAGAATCCCCCCCCCCCCCCCCCCCCAAAAAAAAAACAAAAACAAAAACAAAACAAACAAACAAACAAAAAAACAAAAACAAAAAACAAACAAAAAAAAAAACAAACAATAAAAAACAAAAAAAATCATACACAAGCAACTTGTGAAGAAACCGCCACTCTTAATTGTCTAGATGGACTCAGAATACAATTTCCAAATGTAATAAAAACATTGCTGAAACATCTCGCAAGAACCAACACAAGAAGCAAAAGCTGTCCGAGACAGATTCACTGGTTACTTTGACACCACTGACAGAGTTTCTTGGCAAGATAAATAAGCACTGGGCCATAATTGATTCCATTGACTTGATGTAAAATACTATTTAAACATTAAATGTGTGAGTGTGTGTGTGTGTGTGTGTGTGTGTGTGTGTGCTCGCGCGCACGTGTTTGTATCGTCCTCTTCTTCTGTCTCAGCTTAGTAATTTTCATTTAATCTTTAATAAATAGTATTTTACATTTACATCAAGTCAATTGAATCAATTTTGACCCAGTGCGTATTTATATTGCCAAGAAGCTTTGTCAACAGTGAATCTATCTCGGACAGCTTTTACATCTTGTGTTGGATTCTTGCGAGATGTTTCAGCAATGTTCATACATTTGGACCTTGTATCCGGAGTCCACCTAGAATATTATGAGTGGAGGTTTCTACACGATCCAGTTGCTCAATCGGTGTATAATTTTGAGGGCCTTTTTTTTTTAAATCGTCTTTCCTGATTGGTGTGGATGACAGATTTTGTCATGACAATACGCTTCAACAGTCGTAACGTCACTTCCCTCGTAATGACGCATGGTAACTTAGTAACTGGCTCTAAACTATCGGAACAATGGCGGACGCCCTTATGAAATATTTCTTCGACGAGCATAAAAGCTTATCCAGAGGAAAAAAAACACATTATAACAACGATCATGTTTTGACTTTTACACATTCAGATCATAAGACATAAGAAAAGTTCTAGCCAGCATGAAGAATAAAAAGTACCAATTTTCTTTATTTAGAACCACGATGGCCGCCGTTGCTGGGCGACGTGACATCAGACTATTGAATCGAATTCTACCGATAGGTGTGTAGCGCGAGCGGACATTAATGTGTACCTTTTCGAGCTGATAGGAATAAATGTATTGATCCCGTGCTTTTAATTAACATACTCGCAACATCTGCTAGCCAGATGAAACGTAAATGAACACACAGAACAATATTATGTTACCCTAAACTTGTTTTTTGTTTTGTTTGTTAACAGTCTGATTTATTTTAGTGTAAACTAATCACTCAACTGGTGGTCTAAAAACAATAACAAAGACCGGAATGACATCATCTTCGATCTATCTATACATGCCACGACTAAAAAAGTTATGCCCCCTATTCATTGTCCGGAAGACTACATGGGTACACACTTCCTATAAATAGGAGTCCTTCAAGTTCAAGCTCATGAAGCCGGCATTCATCCCGGTTTCTAAAGCGTGAAAAGGAAAATAGCAATTTCTTGCTACCCTTTGGATAGGGCGCCAGTATATCACACACTACTTTCCGCCAAATCTAACAGACCCAGCTTCCCAATCACTGCTGGGTGGACAGAGGGATCAGAGAAAAAGAAATCTGGACTTCACCTGGGATCGATCTCGGCCCCTTTGCGTATGAATCGAGTGCTCTACCAACTGAGCTATCGACCCCCCCCCCCCCCCCCGCCACCCTCTCCTCCCGAAAGCAATCATGGGCTTGGTCAGTATTGTTGTAATGGACAATAGTTTGCAGAGGTTTGAGGATAGAGAGTATTTCCATTACAACAATGATCCCGTGGGGCTATGTGGTCTAGTGGTATGACACTCGCTTTCGGATCGGAAGGTCCTGAGTTCGAGCCTCGCTCGGGGCATAGTTGAGTCCTTGGAAAAGGCTCTTCACTCACATTCTCTCACCGTACTCAGGAGTAAAATGAGTACCTGACCATTAACAGCGTTGTCTCTGTCTGAAAAAAAGTTGTAATATCGCCTAACAAGCGTCATGTCTCGTTCTACATGTTAATTGTTGCTGTTGGTTATGGACCCCTTGTAAAGCGCATTGAGCACATAAAGTGAGTATTGCGCAATATAAAAGCTCAATCTCAAAAAACAATTTGGGTTATCAGACCTGTAAATAAGTACACGTCGTGGGCAGTCAACATTCAGAGGACACATCTTGTTTCTTCCAAGCCCGTCGTTATAGACGTTGGGTGCAATTTTATCAAATTACTTTGTATTGATGCTGTGCGTTTAGCCGAAATGTTCACAACATCCGCCAGTCGGATATAACGTACCAACACACAAAATTTTATGTAACTTTGAACGTTCATATTTGATTGGTTGATCTTAGTGAGAACTACTCATAAAAATGACTGAATGAAAACAATAATGAAGAGCTGCGTGACGTCAATTTCGTTCCTTCTATTTATACCGTATTCCATTTTATAGTTAGAACGAAACTGACGTCATTCAGCTCTTTGTCAATCAGACTGTAGACTTTTAAGGTTACACATAATTTTGTGTTTTGGTACGTTATATCCGGCTGGCGGGTGTTATGAGCGTTTTACCTAAACGCAAAGCATCCATTTTCGATAAAATGGACGTATTATGTGTCAATGATGTGTAGTTTGTTTTGTTTTTTTAATGGAAGATCAACATTGTATCAGGAATGTTTTGCCACTCATGTGTGTCGTCTCGTTGTTCAACAAATCAATATTGGGCAGGGCGCCAGCTGCTCCACAAAGACAACGACAAACACACAATAATATGACTAGTTACTTTATTTGCAGCCAACTGAAGCGTTTGAAGACATGAGAATGCCTGCAGGTCAACCAAAGCGTTGGAAGCGTGAAGCCGATAAAATATGCAGTATGTCGTATGCGTGAATAATGAATATTAATATTAGTTACTGGCAATTCCAGTCACTGTCATGTGTTGATAGAAATGCGTTTATTTTTTTAAAAACGCACCAGTTCTGTCCACAATTATCGATCGCACTAATACACACGGCTATGCATAGTTTTAAACGGTTCTAGTCTAAAACTAAAAGTATTTACTGATAACTAATCACCGAGCGAGTCGTATCATTCATTGTATACACACTCGTCTTTTTCAGGGGTTGTATTCTCCATTTAATTTTAATCCATCATTTGATGCGAGGTGGGATTTTGTTACCTCAAGTTCAAGTCCTTAGGCAGGATGCAAAAGGCACACTGTGCCCATCACCGCAAATCTTCTTATACACATATTATTATAACACCACACTAACTCTGTCACTCCAGTCATTCGATACTCCTGGTGTTCTTGTGTATGTGGGAAATGCCTTGAAATAATGTGGAGTCTTTGATGTCTATTATATCATGTGGAAGTTTGTTCCCTATATTCTTTTTATCTTCTCTCTTGGCATCAGACAATAGTTGACATGTCTGTGGTCTTGCAATGATTGGGCTGATCCAACTTCATTCTATCGTTTTGTATGTTTGATCTGGCGGGCAGATACTGTATTTTACTTATTGCATAGCATTGAGTCATTGGAGTGTAAAAAGCTTTTCGTATTGCAAAATTGTGTCCAAAGGCAGCCTCTTATGGTTTTCACACTACTATGTTATGACGATCGACCCAATCAGCAAAGTCTGGTCCGCATTCGTGCACCGTCGGGTAGCATCGTCACAACACACCGTTCGGCTAGATGCTCTGCCGTCTCAGGTTCTTGCCCACAGCGAGTACATGTTGACAGGTAGTAAGACCCCACCGATGAAGCGCACTGGCCGTGAGGCAGCTCCTCGACCGAAGCCGATTCACAGTCACCCAGGGTCTCCTCTTACTGGTATCAAAACCTGGCAACTTCTCACCAAGCTTAGAGGAGGTAACGTCCCCGCTCCCACGAGGGATTGAATTCGTCCAAACCGACTTCCATCTCGTATGTGCAGCTCTAGACGTAGTCAGGGATTTTGCGTACAAGGGTTGCCGGGACTTATTTCGGCTCGAAACGGGGGCGGCGTCCATTATGCGCATCAGAGGGGTATCCCCTCCCCGTGTGGTGTCCGGGGTCCCTCAACTGAGAGGGTCAAGAATAGCCCAACGTCAAGCCAGCGTGTCGTAAAAGGCGACTAATGGTGTGTGATTCCCCCATCTTTGAGTCACCTGGTCCTCCAGGTTGGGGGTTGGCAAAGGGTTAACACCCCTTTCCGTTAAACTCAAACCGTTACAGAAACACAGACAGACAAAACAAATCCTTTTTTTAGCTTGGGCGACCGAAGAGTTTCTGGAATTACAGAATTTATGAAGGACAACAGACAAAGCCGAAAGGACTCTGCTGACCCGATGACGTCTTCGCCAAACAAGCAGCTTCGAATTGCGTCGTGGAACGTTCGCACCATGTATGAAGCAGGAAAAAGCTCTCAAGTTGTGACTGAGATGAGAAGATACAGGCTGCATATACTTGGAGTAAGCGAAACCCACTGGATACAATCCGGACAGAAACACCTCAAGTCTGGGGAGAAAATTTTATATTCAGGGAGATGGGACGGGATTCATACACAGGGAGTAGGAATAATTCTAAGCAAGTTTGCCCAGAAGTCACTGAGAGGATGGGAACAATGCGGAGAAAGGATCATCATGGTGTCCTTTACAACAAGGAGTCAGAAGATCAGCATGAACATTGTACAGATCTATGCCCCAACAAATGATGCAACAGATGAGGACAAAGATACATTTTATGGTCTGCTACAACAAGTCATTGACAAGTTGCCAAGGAAAGACATCAACATATTGATGGGAGATGCTAATGCAAAAGTGGGACAGGATAACGTAGGCTATGAAGGTATCATGGGACGTCATGGCATGGGAGAAATGAATGATAATGGTGAGAGATTTGCAAATTTCTGTGCATTCAACAGTTTGATGATTGGAAGATCAGTGTTCCCCCATAAGAGGATCCACAAAGCAACTTGGGTCTCACCAGATGGTGTGACAGAGAATCAGATTGATCATTTTTGTATCTCTCGTAGATTCAGACGTTCATTGGAAGATGTGACAGTACGGAGAGGGGCAGATGTTGGATCAGACCACCACCTGCTATTGGCAAAGCTTAAGCTCCGACTCAGAAAACACGGGCCAGATCACATACAAGAAGAAAATTCGAGGTGAATGCACTTGATGGGGAAAAGAATGAGGAATTCAAACTACGATTGAGTAATAGATTCCAACCTCTTACTGAGCTCGAGGAGGACATAGATGTAGAGTCACATTGGGCAAAGATCAAGGAAGTCTACATAACAACTTGCCACGAGGTATTGGGGGTAAAGAAATCGGAACATAAAGAATGGATAAGTCCAACCACCTTGGACCTTATTGAAAAGAGGAGAACAAGGAAGGAACAAGTGAATGCAAGCCGAACAAGGGCTTCAAGACTGGATGCACAAGAGCAGTATCGAGCCATAGCTAAGCAGAGACGCCAACTTTAAATTTGGCTCACAGGAGTTTCAGACACCACTCGTAGGAATTTCAATGCCGAAAGAGGAATTTCCACACACAAGAAAAAGGAATTGGAATGGTATTTGGCATTGTGTTTACATATTGTATAGTTCTAAATAGATAACTGATTAGAATTAAATTATGATACATAAACATATTGCCAAATACAATCCCAAAGTTTCCTTATTTTAAATGAAGTAAAGCGCCAAAACCTAATGGTAGAGATTGTAGTACTGGCGGTAGTGAGGATGATGTGGTGTTAGTGGTTGTAGTAATAGTGGTAGCGATGATGAAGATGTGATATTGGTTGTTGTAGTAGTAGTAGTGGTGGTAGTGATGATGATATGGTGGTGGTTGAAGTAGTAGTGGTAGTGATGATGATATGGTGGTGGTTGAAGTAGTAGTGGTAGTGATGATGATGTGGTGGTGGTTGTAGTAGTAGTGGTAGTGATGATGATATGGTGGTGGTGGTGGTTGAAGTAGTAGTTGTAGTGTTGATGATGTGGTGGTGGTATAGTGGTTGTAGTAGTGGTGGTAGTGATGGTGGTTGTAGTACAAATGGTAGTGATGATGATGTGGTGGTGGTTGTAGTAGTAGTCGTGGTAGTGATGATAATGTGGTGGTGGTGGTTGTAGTAGTAGTAGTAGTGGTGGTAATGATGATGTGGTGGTGGTGGTTGTATTGTAGTAGTAGTGGTCGTGGTGATGATGTGGTGCTGGAGGTTGTAGTAGTAATGGTAGTGATGATGATGATGTTGTAGTGGCGGTTGTTGTAGTAGCAGCAGCAGTAGTAGTAGTAGTGGGAGTGATAACGATGTGGTTGTGGTGGTTGTAGTAGTAGTGGAGGTAGTGATGAAGATGAGGTGGTGGTGGTGCTTGTAGTAGTAAAGTGGTAGTGATGATGATGTGGTGGTGGTTGTAGTAGTGGTGGTAATGATGATGATATGGTGGTGATGGTGGTTGTAGTAGTAGTGGTAGTGATGATGATGTGGTGGTGGTTGTAGTAGTGGTGGTAGTGGTGATGATGTGGTGGGGGTTGTAGTAGTGGTGGTAGTGATGATGTGGTGGTAATGGTGGTTGTAGTAGTAGTGGTAGTGATGATGATGATGTGGTGGTGGTTGTAGTAGTATTAGAGGTAGTGATGATGATGTGGTGATGGTGGTTGTAGTAGTAGTGGTAATGATTATGTGGTGGTGGTGGTGGTGGTTGTAGTAGTAGTGGTAGTGATGATGTGGTGGTTGTAGTAGTTGTGGTAGTGATGATGATGTGGTAGTGGTGGTAGTTGCAGTGTTGATGATGTGGTTGTGGTGGTTGCAGTAGTAGTGGTAGTGATGATGATGATGTGGTGGTGGTTGTAGTAGTATTAGAGGTTGTGATGATGATGTGGTGATGTTGGTTGTAGTAGTTGTGGTAGTTGCAGTGATGATGATGTGGTGGTGGTTGCAGTAGTAGTGGTAGTGATGATATGGTGGTGGTGGTGGTTGTAGTAATAGTGGTAATGATGATGTGGTGGTGGTTGTTATAGGTATAGTAGTAGTGGTAGTGATGACGATGTGGTGGTGATGGTGGTTGTAGTAGTAGTGGCAATGATGATGTGGTGGAGGTGGTTGTAGTAGTAGTGGTAATGACGATGTTGTGGTGGTGGTGATGGTTGTAGTAGTAGTGGTAGTGATGATGTGATGCTGGTGGTTGTAGTAGTCGTGGTAGTGATGATGATTTGGTAGTGGTAGTTGTAGTGATGATGATGTGGTTGTGGTGGTGTAGTAGTAGTGGTAGTGATAATGTGGGGTCATGGATGTAGCAGTAGTGGTAGTGATGATGTGGTGGTGGTGGTTGTAGTAGTACAGTGGTAGTGATGAAGATGTGGTGGTGGTGGTTGTAATGGTGATGGTAGTGATGATGATGCGGTGATGGTGGTTGTAGTAGTAGAGGTAGTTGCAGTGATGTGGTAGTGTTAGTAATGATGATGTGGTGGTGGTGGTTGCAGTAGTATATGTGATGCTGATGCTGATGTGGTGGTGGTGGTTGTTGCAGTAGTGGTAGTGATGATGATGTGGTGGTGGTTGCAGTAGTAGTGGTAGTGATGATGGTTGTAATAATAGGGGCAATGATGATGATGTGGTGGTTGGAGGGGGGGGGGGGGTAACCTTGGAACAAATTGACCTCACCGGAATTTGACGGAAGTTGCCCGGAGCCCGGAATTTTTTGCTCCAGACCGGACTTTTTTCCGGTGAAACCGGAGTTTTGGCATCCCTGGCTAAGGAAGTCAAAAGATCTGTGAAGAAAGACAAGGAAGCATTCATGAACAGACTTGCAGAGAAAGCAGAAGCAGCAGCGACTGGAGGACACATGAGGATCCTTTATCAAACTACCAAGACACTTGTTGGAAAATATGGGAAACCAGAGGTACCAGTCAAAGACAAAGATGGGAAAACTATTTTTGGAAAAGAGGCTCAATCTGAACGATGGAGGGAACATTTCAACTGCCTTCTGAACAGACCACCACCAGACAACCAGCCAGAAATTTTGCCTGCAAGGAATGAGATACCAATTAGCTGTGATCCACCATCGATAGCAGAGATTGTGGGTGCCATCAACAAGATGAAAAGGGGGAAAGCTGCTGGACCAGACCAGATTCCACCGGAGGCTCTAAAAGTTGATGCGGAAAGAAATGCTGAGGCCCTGCACCCACTATTTGAGAGAATCTGGAATGACGGGATATTCCCAAAGGATTGGAAGGAAGGACATCTTATCAAGCTTCCAAAGAAAGGGGACCTCAGTAATTGTAATAATTATCGAGGCATCACTCTTCTTTCTATCCCAGGAAAGGTTTTCAACCGTATTATTTTAGAGAGAATTAAGAATGCAACAGATGCTAAACTGCGGGACGAACAGGCAGGTTTTCGGAAAAACCGTTCAACCACCGACCAGATTGCCTCTCTGCGAGTCATAGTGGAACAGTCTATAGAATGGAACTCTCCTCTTATTGTCAACTTTCTGGATTACGAGAAGGCTTTCGACAGTATTGATAGAGCAACATTGTGGAAAATTCTGGCACATTATGGACTCCCTGAAAAGATAGTAAACCTCATTAAGGAAATGTATGAAGGATCACGTTGCAGGGTTGTACATGAAGATCAGCTTACTGACAGCTTTGAAATTAAGACTGGTGTCAAGCAGGGATGCTTGCTCTCTCCATTCATGTTCATCCTTGCCATTGATTGGCTAATGAAGGAAACCTCCAAAGGGAGAAGAAATGGGATACAGTGGACCCCCTGGACACAGTTGGATGATCTGGATTTTGCAGATGATCTGGCTCTTTTGTCCCACACCCAGGACCAGATGCAAGCAAAAACCACAATTATAAACAGCCTCTCGGAATCAATTGGTCTAAGAATTCACCCTGCAAAGTCAAAGGTCTTGAGGATAGGTACGCGTCAAAGGGAGCAGATCAAAGTAAAAGATCAGGAAATCGAAGATAAAGACACTTTCTGCTATCTCGGAAGTATAATTGACAAGGATGGAGGCACGGAAGCAGAGGTGAAAGCACGAATAGGAAAGGCACAGGCTGCATTCACATCTTTGAACAGAGTTTGGAGAACTAAAGATATCTCCCTTCAACTAAAGCTAAGACTTTTCAACTCAAACGTGAAGTCTGTCCTACTGTATGGATGTGAAACTTGGAACGCATCACAGGCATGTATAAGGAGGGTACAGATTTTCGTAAACAGGTGCATGCGTAAGCTACTCAGAATAAAATGGATGGATAGAATAAAAAATGAAGAAGTATGGAAAAGAACACAGCAGAAACCAGTGGGAGAGGATATAGGAAGAAGACGATGGAGGTGGATTGGACACACGCTTAGAAAGAATGACTCAACTATAACAAAGAAAGTATTGGACTGGAACCCTCAGGGCAGAAGATCAAGGGGAAGGCCACGAGGAACATGGAGAAGAATTAAAGAAGCTGATATACAGAGAAGTGGTAAGACCTGGAATGAGATAAAAAAAGTTGGCTCAGGATAGAGAAGGATGGAAACTGTTTGTCTGTGGCCTATACCCTGACCCAGGGTGAAAAAGGCAATGATGATGATGATGATGAGGGGTATCCCCATTCCCTCTCTCTTTGATCTTACTCGGCCAGTTTCCTGTAATCGTCTCCCTCCGGACATCGGGGGGCTGGATCGCTGCCATTATCGGGCCCCATTCTCTAGGAGTTGTTGCTAGCGTTCCTGACACTATGTGCATCGACTTACGAAGTTTTACATACACCTTCTCAACGTCTCTGCTTCTACCCCACACTGGAGCACAATACTCAGCGGTGGAATAGCATAGTGCCAAGGCGGACGTTCCCAGGAGCGCTTGGCTAGCGCCCCAAGTCGATCCCGCCAGCTTCATTGCCTCTGCCAGCCAGGCCCGTGCCCTGGGGCCCAGATGCGTCACCACATCGGGATCGCAGCTGGTGTAAATCCCAGTTGACCGTCACGAGACCATCCCGGGTATCGAGCCAACAAGCCACACGAGCTGCTCGCCCCGGTGTGTGACTAAATTTGATCCAACCCGGTGCCCGAATAGCAGCCGCTATCCCGGGCGCCACACTACTTCGATATGTCCAAAGGCAGCTTTACTTTTGCAGTTAAAGTTAAAGAGAGGTTCTGTCATGCTTGCAGTTGCAGAACAGAAACCTAAAACGACTCATGGTTTAGAATCTTTAACTACTTTATGGAAGAGATCAGCGTTCTTCTCAGATCATGTGCGAACACAACAGATTTAGATACATTCAAGTGAAGATTATCAAAATTCTTCAGCTTAAGCACCAACATTGATTCTCTCATTCAACAAATCTCTCCGCCTTCGAATACAAATTCTCTGAAGTGTGTCGATTCGAGTAACATTCAGATTCAGATCAACACCAAATGACATGGCAGAATTGGTGAAAGCAGCCTAGGATAAGATTCAGTTGACTGAGAACTGAAAGTTTGTTTTTAAGGGTTTTACGGCGCTTGCAACACATTTAGGTTATATCAGCGCCAGTAAAAAGGAAGAAAATGGGATAGTAAAAACTTCTAGAATTACAATTAAAGCACCCAAGAAAAAGTAAGACAAAGGGGAACTGGGAAAAATAGGGATCAGATGTAGATTCCAAGAGCATACCATCAATGAGAACACCTATAAGTCTCATCCGGACACAAGCACAAAATCCAACAAAGAGGAATACGCTCAAATTATATATTCAAAATAACAAATATTAGCAATACATAACAGAGAGATGATTTACAAGGAAAAAAATATCATCTCCCAAAACAATAACTATGCATTTGACTCTTTCCCTCCCCGCCAGGGCCAGGACAAAACCAAGTAATCTCATTCCAAGACAAAGACAGAAAGCAAGTTGGAAAATAGATATAGGGGGATAGAGGACACAGTATGTACCTGCCTGCCCACTATGGGAGGTCAGGAACCCCACCCAATGAGAACTGAAAGATCTCTCAACAATACAAAAAGCTTGAAAATACACCAGGTGTAATGGGAGAGGTGGCCGAGACAATAGCAAGTTAACAATTACATTCCCCCAAATCTAAACGATCCATCAACGACGAGGAAGAAAACCAGGCGACGCCTGAGGATAGAACCTGGGGTCTGATTCATGGAGCGGGATTGTGGTAGTCTCAGACTATAGCAAAGTCTGAAACTTTGTAGTCAAAGACTTTGGAAAGTCAGAGACTACGGAAAGTAAGCTATTCATGGAGTCAGACTTCGTCCCTGACTATCAAGTCTCTGACTACGCTTGCGAAGTCTCAGACTACAGAGGTCAATCTATTTTTAACTGGGGATTCCTCGGAAACGTATCACAAAACGTCATAGAAATGTGTTACTTTTCCAGCTGCGCATGCGTCATACGAAGTGGCACCCTAGAAAGTTCTAGGGTGGCACAGAAATCATATCTATTTCTTCTTCGTGTTTGTTTGATCGTTTTTTTGTTGTTGTTTTTTTTTTTTTTCCCACAAATAAAAATGGTGTGAGACAAGTTTAGGGGTGTAAAAATTGTTTGAGAATGTATGTGTGTGTGTAATGTTTTTAGTAAATATAAATAACGATGGCACTTAAATGATTCTTATCAACGGTGGAGCATTGTTCTAAGTAGAGAGCGGTGGGCGCTGCCTGAAGCATGAGGTCCCGAAAATACTAACGAAAGAGTGAAGATGGATAGGAATCGGTGGAAACAATACAGACAATGGGCGTTTCGGGTACAAACCCTTCGTCGGCACAACAATAAACAAATAAACGCTGAAAACAAATAAGAAGAAATGCAGTATAAATTGCATCGTCTGTACTCAACGATGGTTGGAGTGTGAACGAATCGTAAGCGTGGTGTGATAGAAATGATGAGGCCAGTGAGAGACGTGAAATTTCTAGAAAATAATGGACGATAAAAGACATAATAGAAATGTAATAGTAGTCGTAGTAGTAGTAGTAGTAGTGGTAGTAGTAGTAGTAGTAGTAGTAGAAGTAGTAGTAGTAGTAGTAGTAGTAGTAGTAGTAAGTTACTATGAAACAATATGTGTACCTGCAAAGTGTTTGGAATGGACAAGATGAGGAGTGTATGTGCGATTGTTGAATCTTCGAGAAAATAAAATAAAACAAAACCAAAAAAAAAAAATAAATAAATAAATAAATAAAAATAAAATCAAAAACTGTCGGGTAGCCTTGTTCTAATCGCAGTACAACTACTCCCACCAGCGTATAGCACATATTATGATTTTAAAATTTAGTCCCAGACTACGATATTTACACCTGCTAAATCGCGGGTGTAAATTTCACCCGTTTAGTCCCTCGTTTAGTCTTAGACTTCGCGTAGTCCGGCTTCATGAATAGCTGACTACGCCTTTTAGTCAGAGACTACCGATATAGTCTCAGACTATCGTCGTAGTCCCGCTCCATGAATTAGAGCCCTGGTCTTCCTCCTCGTCCGTCAATCGTTTAATTCGCTAGTTCTAAAATTACAATATCTCATTTCATGACAGACCAGAATAGTAAGACAAAGGGCAGTTGACACCTTTGTGACAGAGAATGACAAAACCTCACAGGATTTGGTAGATCAGAAATACCTGGTCAAGGACAGGAAGCAATGTGAAAAAGGGAATATAGATATTATCACTATAACAGCTGTACCCTGAAAAAACATGTATAAAATGTTATCCAGAAACTCTTCCTTTTAACTATCGATCCATTAAAATGACCCTCACGTAGTCAAAACTCTAAAACCGGGTACTTTGTACTTAGGGTTGGGAGTTTTTGACGAGACAAGAGTCATTCTAAGCAATGGATATTTGAGGGACAAGTTCTCTGGCCAAAATTTTAAATACATGTTTTTCCAGAGTATAGAAGTAATGACATACAGGCCTTGAGAATAAATTTGTGCTTGACTGGTATTCATAATAAAACGCTAAAGAAAATCTCAACCCTCTTAATCACACACACATACGCATGTATGTAAGTAGAATGTGCAAACAAACAAATAAACAAACAATTGATTATTAAATTAAAGCTTTTTATTAAATTGTCTCATAAATCCAAGTGCTTAAAAAAAAAAAGAAACAATTTGTCTTTTAACACTAAACTGGAAATTTTTAAAATTAAAAAAAAATAAGAGTAAAGATCTGTTGTCAAGTGTCTGTTATCAGTCCAAGGTCATATGTGGGCACAGCCTTCAGTTCTCCTCGCCTTTGAGAGTCTCCTTGTCAAAGATGTACTCCCCAAGACCTGGGCCCACACGTTTCAGGTTGGTGACATAACCTCCAATCTCCTTGATGGCCTGCACCTGCTCCTCTAGGAATTCAGACTCCAAGAAATCAGCAAACTGGTTTGATCCAAATAAACATAGAGGCAACATTTGAAATAAGTTTTAAGAATTCAAACTGATTTTGTCGAAACAAAAACCAAAAAAAAAAACCCAAAAGGGTAATATTTAATTTGTTTTTTTTTATCATTAAGGGTTTTACAGCGATTGCAACACATTAAGGTCATATCAGCGCCAGTAAAAAGGAAGAAAATTAATAGTCCAAAGTTCTAGAATTACAATTAAAGCACCCAAGAAAAATTAAAACAAAGGGGAATTGGTTCAACTAGGAAACAAGATGTAGATTCCAAGAGCACACCTATCAAAGTACTTAGTTTGAGTCTCATCCAGACACAAGCACAGGTCCCCACTAAGAGGAATACACTCAAATGTTTACAAATCATAAATAATATGTAAACAAAACATAATAAGTGCATACTAGAGAGATGATTTACAAGATAAAAAATATCATCTCCCAAAACATTCATTTGACTATTTCCCCTCTCAGCTTGGGTATCCTGCCAGGGCCAGGACAAAACCAAGTAATCTCGTTCCAAGACAAAGACAGAAAGCAAGTTTGAAAACAGATATAAGAGGATAGAAGACATAGTAAGTACCTCCCTGCCCACATGGGAGGCCAGGAACCCCACCTAGGGTAACATTTGAAATACCCTTTAAAAATTCAAACTGGTTTGGCACAAATAAACAAAAGGGTAACAAATGAAATAAGTTTTCAAAATTCAAACTGGTCTTACAGCAAATGATTACCACTTTATTCAAACATCATTTTGTGCCAATTAACAAACAACCCAATCGACTTGAACATCAGCCTGCCTTCCTATTTGAGAGGTAAAACTGAACTAAAACTGTTCAAATCAGCCAGTTAAGATAGAAAGTAATAAACAAAATTGAATATAACAGCTTCAAAATGAATCCTTATTAAGCCAACAACAAAAAACAATGAAAACATAAATACACTGTCGTTGATCTGGCTTTTTATTTATGTTTTCATTGTTTCTTGTTGCTGACTGAAGAAGGGTTTTGAGCCCGAAACGTTCCATGTTAGGTATTTTGTTATGTTGAAACTGATATATTCATTTTTGGCTATTACTTTTCACAGGGCACAGCTTCTAGCAGCTTAGTATCATTTTGACTTCAGTTATGATAGAGAAAGGAAGAAAAATGGCTTAGTGAAAAAAATTACAGATTTACAACTAAAAGCATGTGAGAAAAGTAAGACAAAAGGGAATGATAAAAATAGGGAACAGATGTAGATTCCAAGAGCATACTATCATTGCGCACAGGTTGAGATCATTTAAAAGTAAGTCTCAAGCACAGGATTCCACTAAGACTAAGAGGAACAAATTCAAATTCTCAAAATTATATATTCAAAACAAATATAAAAATCCATAACAGAGAGAAGATTTTATAAGGAAAAATATATCCTCTCCTAAAACAACAACGTTTGACTATATCCCCTCTCAGCCAAGGACTCGGGCCAGGACAAAACCAAGTAATCTCATTCCAAGACAAAGACAGGAAGCAAATAAGAAAACATATAGGGGGATAGAAGAAACAGTAAGTGCCTCCCTGCCAAATATGGGAATTCAGGAACCTCACCCAAGATAATATAATTGTTGTTGACGGTGAATTCTCTAGAATCACAAAATAACAAAAACTAGAAAAATAACTGGAAATTTGGGAAGAAACAGGAAATGGGAACAAATCTCAGGAATTTCCCTGTAAAAGTCAAAGCGATACTCAGCTATTAGAAGCTGTGGACTGTAAAAAGTAATAAACAAACATGAATATAACATCTTCAAAAAAAAAAGAACTAAATATCAAACACAAAATATTTTGGGCTTAAAACCAAAATATGAAAACAAAATACATTACTAGGTTCATCTGATAACATTTTTTGGTTATCAGCTGAAGAAGGTATTTGAGCCTGAAACGCTCTGTATTTGGTACTTTGTTCTTTATGAAGCGTTATATTCATTTTGTTTATTACTGAAAATAACTAGAATTGATTGGTCTGCAGACACAACCCATGTCTTACCTGAGCATCGTTGTGGTTACCGGCAACAGTATGGAGAGCCAAGAGAGACTCATTGACTTGTTTCTCAAGCTGAAGGGCCACTTCCATGGCCTCCAAACCAGATCCCCACTCATCACGCTCTGGTTTCTGATTTAAAAAAAAAAATTAAATAAAGCAAAAGCACTAACGTATCAAAGCAGTTTTACAAAATAGACCAAAAAAAAAAAAAAAGTTTAATTAATGAAAAAAAACATACCAACATTTAGGACGTACATACAGATAATACAAATACCATCTTGAAATGTATAAGTCTACAATAGTGTCACAACTAATCATTTTGAATGTCTTTTTTTTTCCACTTTGCTAATTTACTTTACACCACTTGTAATATAGTTACCTAATTATCAAATTACACGATTAATATGCTATAAATAAATGCCCAACTAAGAACATTTCTTTGGATGTATCAAGCCTTAGGAGGCCGATTCTCCATTGAAAGCCCAAGTAACACTTTCATCAATATACTTTTTGTGGTATATTTACCTTACCTTTTTTATATAGCGCAATATCCACTAAACATGCTCAAAGCGCTTTACAAAGGGTCCCTGACCAACAGCATCACGCAGAACGAGACATAACGCCTGTTAGGTTTTTCAATTTTTTCCCTGACATAGACATCGCTGTTAAAGGCCAGGTATTCATTTTATATCTGAGTACAGTGAGAGAATGTGAGTAAAGAGCCCATTTTGTCGACTCAACTAGGGCTGAGCGAGGCTTGAACACAGGACCTTCCCGATCCGAAAGCGAGTGTCATACCACAAGACCACATAGCCGCACAAATATTCACACATATTTTAACTAACATTCTAAGTAGTAGAGTTACACCACTTGGTTTATTGACTATGATTAATGCCCTTCTCAAACAAATGAATATATGTACCACATTCAATAATTGCCTTTGTGTATGTTATTCCCATATAATAACCGACTACATCACGGAGTCTTGGGTACAAACCTTGATGTCTTGGAGCACAATGCGACCACCACGCTTGTTCTGATACTTCATGAACTTCTCAGCGTGTTCACGCTCTTCATCAGAAGATTCTTTGAAATATTTTGCAAAGCCTTTCAGAGCAATGTCATCCCTATCAAAATACATGGCCTGGAAAATAATCATGTAAATAATAATAATAATAATAATATAGAATACAACTAATACATTTTCAAAGGATCAAAGAACAAGGCGAAGAAAAAAGTAGAAATCATTTCTTAATTTAATTTAGGGAACCATTAAGTCTAGTTAATTAACTGTGACCTTTATAGAGGCAAACCAATGTTTTGTTCTCAAATCATAATATATCCCAATGAATACAGCAGACAACATGACAGTCATTGGAAAAAAAAAAAAATAGAGCAGGTCATGTGATACGAAATCTTGGTCACTTGATTTTCACTTGAGCTGTAAGTCAAGGAAGGTGTGGTCTGACATGCCAATCACTGAAGCTGAGCAATTCTAATCCTAGACAAAGCACATAATTGTTCTTCAGTCTTCAGTTGTTTAAAACCGACCAAATCAATCTTCTTTTTTTTCTTTTCTTGCAAAATAAGAACTGCGAGAATATTAAGATCTAATGGATATTGCACAATAAAAAAACCCTCAAATTACCATAACATTCTTAAACTCTGGAATTTTCCACTTCAAACAAGTTTCCAATATCCAATGCCACTGCCTGAGTTTGGGAATGGGTTCAAGAATCTATCATCATACACACCCTTCCAACGACATCTATATTAATATTATCTCGTAAATTGTTTTCTTTTTTCAATGTTATATTTACAGAGGATAATGCAGAGCGACCAACTTTTCAAAAAGCTAAAACGGGACACCCTCCAGCAATAACGTCATTATCCAAAACAGCAATGGGTTTGGACAATTATGTAATATAATCTAGATTTAGAGCCTTTTATGTTCCTCGTTTTAATTTGCTAGTCATAATGATAAAGCATAATCATGTGACATGTGCACGAGTGCAAGGGTCATTTCCATACATAATTTAATTCATAATTGGAATTGGGGACGTAATAAAATCGGGTTTTCTTGCAATCGAGATTTTTTTTTTTCTGACCCTCCTGTCCACCAGCAATGATTGGGTAGTGGGTATGTTAGATCTAGTGGAAAGTACTAGCGTCCTATCAATCAAAGGCAAGGGTAGCAAGCAATTGCTATTGTGTTTCACCTATCCCCAGTATCCAGTGTTGCTCCAGTATCAGAACCATATTATCATAGTCACTTCCATAATAAACAAACCAGAATTGAAAAATAGTTCTGTCATTTTCCTCAAAAAATTTTCGACCCCACAACGTGCGAAGAATCTCACTAAATTTAATACAGCAGACGACATGACAGTCGTTGCAAAAAAAAAAAAATAGAGCAGGTCATGTGACACGAGATTTTGGCCACTTGATTTTCACTCGAGCTTTTAATAGGGAGTTTAATAGAAATTCTAAATGTACCCCACACACTTGAAACCAATGTCATATGAAATAGCTGGCAACACAGATTACAAAACAGTTTGAATTTTGTTTCTATCTTGATTAGAAATGTAGTTACGGCAGTTCAAAGTCTGAAATTTCAGACCGTTTTTACCCCAAAATTACCATTGCAAAGTTGTGACCGAAATCGCGTGATGTTAAATAAAAAATGGTTAAAACAGTCAATATGGAGTTCTTATCATATATTGTATACCAAAATGTTCGTCTTATCGAGGACAATGCATTTACATTAATAAAGAGGAAGATAAACAGTTCAAATTAACACATTATCACATAATATGACGCAAATGTTACATAATCAAAAACTCGGCTAGACGTAATAAATAATTTGCTCTATCACTTTTGGATTTATCCCCAATATCTCACTGAAACAATTGCAAATAATTACCCTCTTTTAATTAATACATAGAGAATAAAAAAGGGTTTGAGAGTATTTAAATGAAGAGATATAAACATGTTGTGTAATGACATAATGAGTTTATTTTTACCTCTGGAAATTTAATTGCATATAAATAAAATGGTAGATTGAAAAAGTTCAAATAAATTGAAACAGATTCCCTATTATAATTAGAAGGAAAGTTCTGGCTTTTAATACTTTAAAAAATTATGCTGAACCACTTTGGGTTTATTGCTATTACATCATTTGAACTGACAATTAATATAATTTTATCCCCCCCCCCCCCCCCCCCTTTCTCTCTCAATGTATGGGGTGTCAAAACTAATAGAACTTCTTACCATAATAATTCTAAGGCCTTTAGAATATGGATACAAATGATAACAAACATATCTAAACATATGGGAAAGAAACTTGATGACTTGATGGCCAAGTAAAATAATATAAAATTAAAGCAATTGGTATTTTTAAAATATCGATATTATTAATATCGGATTTCACAAAGAGAAGAAATATACGAACTTTTAAAACAAAAACTATAAAATGCCTATAAATAAAGTTGGGAAGTATGTATTTCAAAATAAAAACATAGTAAATAATAGTACTGAAAATATCATGGACTAAATTTAACATAATACATAACTAAATTCAAAATATCGATGATTCGCCCGGCAGCCATGATGAGAAGATAATGTAAACAAGGCATTTCGGCGCAGAGTTAAAAGGTGTCTGCGCATCGATATAGAGCCCTGAAATTTGGCATGAATAAAGTTTAGATGTTATTCTAAAAACAAGCGTTTAAAATTTAAAAACACACGCGGTAAATAAAAAAATAAATGCATTTGAAAATTGCCAAATTTTAACTTCATATAACTTCTGGAATTATTAATGGATTTTTTGGAATTTGGAATTGGCACCATTTAAAAGGAAATTGAAAGACGAAAATAACGATACCAAAATATCTGCGATATTCCTCTTTATAACGAAGTTATGCATCTTTAATTGAACCCCCCAAAACACGAACGGCAATTTCCAGTCACAACTTTCCTATGGGCGAGTTGGGTCAAAATTTGACTGCCACTGCTGCTGCTCACTAAACTGCCTACTTTTAAGCCAAGATGGGCGCGGTCTGACACGCCGATCACTAAAGCTAAGCAATTCTAATCCTAGGCAAAACACATATGTTCTTCGATTATTTAAAACGGAAAAGATTGAGACAATTTCGACAATGAGAAATAAATGCAAGACGGAGAGGACCGATATTTTAAGGCTAACTTACCATGGATTGATAGCAGTAGCTGGCATACAACTCCATGTTGATTTGGCGATTGATGCCAGCTTCACTCTCAGCATGGAAATTTTGACGGCACTGAGACATTTTGCAGTTAACTTGTTCTTCGGATGTCTTAAACGCAAGATGGTGTGAAAGTGTAAAATTGAGATTTAATTGTTCACAAAATGTGTTGAAAATAAGAATTTGGATGAGATTTGCCCGTACGTTCCCTGACGCAGCAAGACAAATAACTGAAGAGTTCTATTCCAGTCTCCTCCTTTTATACTATCAATGACGTCAGGTCACGTGCACCATAGAATAGACCTTTGTAATCACTGACTCTGTGGTGTCGTGTGTACCAAGTGATTGGCATTGACAAAACAGCGATAGCATTATTATTTTGCTGCGTCACGATTAATTGCTCTTTTTGATAAAATAATATGCGATGTAATTGAATTACCCACTTATTATTTATTGCTTGTAAAATGAATCGTGATTCGTGGAGACAGCTGACCGGCAACGTGCTCAAGAGCACAAGCCACGATGGGTGATGAAAATGACACAACAGAGAGTTAGATGGTGGAGTGAGATGGATTTTATTAAGCTGCTGAACAAATAAAATTCCCAAACGACATTATTACAAAGATTCATTTCCTTTTATCCCTTCACCCAGCTCTTTGTTCTTCATTTTTTAGACCATTAGACGAGTAAATAGTTCTCACTAATAAATTATTTTGGTAAAACTTTAAACATTTAAGGTGTGTGATGAGTGTTGGCATGGTTGATCTGGCAACGAGAATCTGTATTTGACTAACTTAAACGCATACCATCTATATGAGTAAACAGGAATGTCTGCTTTCAGCTTTCTCTCTGTGCTAATTATATTTTAACTTGTCTGCTAATTTGATACTATAACTATAAAATCTGAATAATCCTTGTGTGACGTTGTGGTGTTGTGTGACACTCAGGTTGTGGTCTGTGGGTCACTGGTTCAAATTCCTTTGTGAGCAGCGGAAAGTTGATTTCTTGAAGGCTCTTTACTCACATTCTTTCTCAACCTACTCAGACTAACTGGTAACAGAGTTGTCTGTCAAAATCAGGAGGTCTGAGGTTTCGATCCTCAGTCGAGGTAGACTTAATTTTTTAAATTGTATTTTTCTTTCTTGCTTTGTCTGGCACTTTTCATACACACTTGTACCAATCTTTGTGTCTGTTGGAGGAACTGAAAGTGAAAGTACTAGTCTCTCAGGCTGTGTATTCAGAAAACTCATCCTTCAAATATCGATCGATTTAAAAGGCCCTTATCTTGGCAAAAACTGTCAAACCGGGAACCTCACAGGGTTCTCCTTAGAGCCACGGGTTTGAAGAGTTTGTTTCTTCCAAGATATTAATGGATCACTATTTGAAGGACCAGTTTTCTGGCCAAAATTTTAAGTAGGCTACGTGTTTGTTTGTTGTTGTTGTTTTTGTGTTTTTGTTTGTTTTTTGTTTTTTGTTTGTTTCAGAGCACGGTAGTAAATTGGAGCTTAAATCCGTGGACGATCAAGTTACAACGTTGTCTTCTCTACTGTCTTTCCAATGTTATAGGTACATACAGATTTTAATACCAACGTGTTTTCGTTAAAGAACACACAGATGTGTTATCTCTTATGAATCAATGACATATGTGTTATCTCATACGTAAATCATTATAATAAGTCTATACCATTATGCGGTTTTTTATTCAGTCTGTCAAATAATTCTAAAAAGAAGCAAGCAATTGCCTATGATATGGAGAAATACATAAAAATAAACAAACAAACACCCCCCCCCCCCCCCAGAAAAAAAAATTTTTAATAAAAAAAACCCCAACCCCCCCCCCCCCCCCCCCCCCCCCCAATAACATCCACAACAAACTAGTCGGCAAGCAAAAATCGGAAGACATTCACGCAATAACAAATATTTTTTACAGAGAGAAATACAAATTTTCATGACAGAAACGAGTATAAAAGATTTAATCAATAGCAAAATAAAGAATAAATCATAAATTATTATAACAACGTACAGAGAATGTGCAATAAAAATAAATAAAATTCATCATGATATAATTATTGTCGTAATGTCACAAGGGAATTGGTTAAATATAATTTATAGACTGATTACATTGACACATAAAATGAATGTACAATCGTCCAACGAATGGGGAAAATTGTGTTTTTTATAATTATAATATTGAATTAAAACAAATAATAAATTAATAATAAAATAATAATAATAATAATAATAATAATAATAAAATAAATAATAATAATAATAATAATAATAATAATAATAATAATAATAATAATAATAATAATAATAGTATTACTTTTCATAAACAAACCATAAATGAAAAATAGTTCTGTCATTTTCCTCAATTTTTTTTCGACACCGTACACCGTGCGAGGAATCTCACTACAGCAGACGACATGGCATTCATTGACAATGTATTTTGATTAGTATAAATAAATAAATGATTGATTAAATGAGCAGCTATGGCCCCTCAAGGCCGATAAAAATTGATAAAAGCCAGAAACGGGCGTTTAAATGACCTAAATAGTGTAGAAAGCGCCGTTAAACACCTAAAAACAAACAAAAACAAAGTAGGAAGGCTGATTTTCCAAACAAAGGCATCTCAAAGCACTAGTCAAGATGAGTATCAAACACGTAGATATACGGTAACGTATTTAAACAACATTGCGATAAATAAATTAATAAGTAAGTAAATAAATAAACTATATAATATAATATATATATATATATATATATATATATATATATATATACATATATATATATATATATATATATATATATATATATATATATATATATATATATATATAAACATTTGAAAGATAATTAAGATTGGTTGACTTCTACAACGTTGTTATCGAGCGTTGCTCTCATCAGGAAGTTGATAACAACGATAACAACGTTGTAGAAGTCAAACAATCTTAATTATCTTTCAAATGTTTATATAAATAGCTCCTTCTATCCTAAAGTTGAGCACTATTATTTCATGGTTTGTATATATATATATATATATATATATATATATATATATATATATATATATATATATTAAATACATTATTATATATGATATATATTATTATTATATATATAAATAGATATGTAATTATTATGACACCATTATATATAAATTGTTATCTTTATTAATACAATCTATAACATCAAACATGTAATATATGAATAGAACGCATTATGTATCAAAACGTGGTAAACTACGATACGAATTGATCAAAAATAATAATTATGATACATCATATTTCAAAATCATGAACGTAGTGAGATAGATATAAATATATATATATATATATATATATATATATATAATATATAAAGAGAGAGAGAGAGAGAGAGAGAGAGAGAGAGAGAAGAGAGAGAGAGAGAGAGAGAGAGAGAGAGAGAGAGAGAGAGAGAGAGAGAGAGAGAGAGAGAGAGAGAAAAAGAGAGAGAGAGAAAGAGAGAGAGAGAGATTAGTCTTTTACTGTAGAAAATAACATGAAAATGAGAATTAGCTTTCCAGAGATTCCTTGTCAAAGATGTATTCTCCCAGACCAGTCTCGACACGTTTCAGGTTTGTGATGTGGTCACCGAGTTCCTTGATGGCTTTTACTTGTTCCTGTAAATATTCCGTCTCCAAGAAATCGCAGAACTGGAGGAAGAAAAAATATAAACAGGATGGGAGACGATGTTAAAGTTGTGTATTGTCATCGATGGCAGTAGAATGGGATAGTTGAGTACTTGGAGAAATGCTCTTTATTCACATTCTCTCACCGTACTCAGGTGTAAAATGAATATCTGGCAGTTAACAGCATTGTCTCTGTCCGAAAAAAAAGTTATAATAATATCACCTAACAGGCGTCATGTCTCGATCTACATGTTAAGTGTTATTGGCTATAGACCCCTAGTAAAGCGCTTTGAGCACGTCCAGTTGATCTAACGCTATATAAAGACTCATTCTTTTAGGGCTGACTAAGTCCTCGTTGAATTGGGCTGGTGCTTGAAGCTAGAAGAGATAAATAAATAAGTATAGTCAAATGGAATGGAAGCTTCAATTTGATTAACGAAGACATATGATGTGGACGTTTCGGGTCTCCCTTTTGTCAGGAAATCAAAACACGACGGAAGAAACGCTTAAGACGAATGTGAAACGGAACTATGGCGTTGTTAACGTGAATAAATATTCATCTTTAACGTGTTTCTTTCATCGGGTTTTGTTGACAAAGGGGAGACCCGAAACGTCCACACCATTTGTCTTTGTCAATCAAATCGAAGCTCCCATTCCAGTCGACTATTTATTGTTATCTACTAAACTGATAGTCACTCTAGGATCCCATGTGAAATGCTTTCAATACACATAAATCAAATGGTATATTTGTATTAAGTTATACAGAATATCGCGGGGTTTTAAAGTCGTAAAACAAACGAGCTTTTATATAAAGCAATGTCCACTAAACGTACTCAAAGCGCTTTACAACCCCTGACCACAGCTTACGTAACATAAAAGAACAAGACATGACTCCTGTAAGGCGATATTACAATTTTTCTGACAGTGTCAACCTTGTTAATGACCAAATTAAATAATCATTTTACACTGACGGTGAGAGAATGGGAGTAAAGAGTAGTGCCGCGCTGAGGACCGGTCCCAAGAACCGGTCCCACCTTTCTTAGCTGAAAACCGAGGATCGGTTCCAAGATGAAGAACCGTTGGCGGTTCTCACGTTGGTGGTTCTCAACTATGCGCCGAGCTAACCTCGAACCAAAGACCCTCCGATCCGAAAGCGAGTGTCATACCACTAAAACATGCAAAATTCTAATTTTAAACTTATTTTCCCCAGGGTGAGGTTCGCATCCTCGGGTGGTGGCGATTAACTCGCCATAATCCACGCAATGTGTGACAAGTAATGACGGGATTGTTTGAGAGTTTGAGGTCGTTTAACGATAGGATTAAGATTATTGGGGGTCATGTTGACGGATTGGCGGGCTTTTGGGATTTCAAAGTTATCAGGATGGTTGAAGGTACAGGTGTGTGTGTGTGCGTGTGTGTGTGTGTGTGTGTGTGTTGGGGGGGGGGGGGGCGGGGTTGTAGTTGGTAGAGTGGGAAGGGAGTCTGCTTATCGGAGAGAGAGAGAGAGAGAGAGAGAGAGAGAGAGATGAGAGGAGGAGAAAAGAGAGAGAGAGAAGAGAAGAGAGGAGAGAGAGAGAGAGAGAGAGAGAGAGAGAGAGAGAGAGAGAGAGAGAGAGAGATTAGGAGGGGAAGGGGGGGGGGGATAAACACACTGATCTTCAAGTACTTGTGCCTTCCGGGCAGATTTGTAATCATTAGAGATAAACTTCTATCCCCAATCAAATACAAACATTTTGTTGTAGCAACATAAAGAAGGTTTACACCTTGTAATCAGGAGCCTTCTTTTGACATTTAACCCCGGGCTATTGTTGGAAGGTTGTGGTTCATGAAATCCTCTCCCCGATGCTTGGAACATCTGACGGCGTTTGGCAACTAGACATCATCGGCTTATTGTAGATAAGTTTGTTTCAATCTATGTGCTGTCCTGGTGTTTCCATTGCTTATAACGAGACAAAGCAAACACACATAAAAACTTAAACATACAAAAACATACACATACACACACTCATAGATTTATCTATACTAATATAGTAACAGATAAAGATCTGGACAAGTGTGTATGTATGAATGGTGCCAGACAAAACAAGAAAGAAAAATAGAAGAAAAAAACCGTCCCCAAAAATCAGTCGACCTCGACTTTCAAACACACTTGTTCAGATCTTTATCTTCTACTGGTACCTGCTCCTAACTTCATTTCTTTAATTCTATATAGATAGTTCGAAGTTGACGTCATTCGGTCTTTGTTATTGTTTTTTGCCATCCGCGTATATGAGTAATACTCACTAAACTGTATTAATCAGACTATAAACGATCATGGTTACACAAAGTTTTGTGTGTTGGTCCATTATACTCCCGGATGGCAATGTTGTGAGCTCCTTAGCCAAGCGCATACTATCTATAGACAGTATGCGCTTGGCTTAGAAGCTCATAACATTACCATCCGGAAGTATAGCGGACCAACACACAAAACTCTGTGTAACCTTTAACTTTTATAGTCTAATTAATACAGTTTAGTGAGAATTACTCATAAACGCGGATGACAAAAACAATAACAAAGACACAAGTGACGTCAACTTCGATCTATCTATTAGTAACATAATTTTAAAGATATCCTTCAGAGCGACGATCCCGATCTCTGTAGCGAAGGAATCGCAACATTGGGGGTGATCTATTTTCCCTTTCCATTTGCTCGAGGTCACTGGTCACATTGCAAAATTCGCCCAAATAGTGAAAAGAGTTCACAGTTTTTGAAAAATCTAACATCACGATTGGTCATTTTGTTCAGCATGACACATATGTATGTTTACAACTTTCATAAACAAAGCAGTGTGTTTATATTTAATTGTTAAGAAATATCCAATTGTTGGTCAGAAACAAATCAATAAGTGATTGATGACTTGGTTGGACGAAAACCTGAATACAGATCATTCCCATTGCCAGTTATCTTTTGGACAGGAAGCTGGCTAAGGAAACGAAGGCCATGTTGTTGTTGTGTGTGTGTGTGTGTGTGTGTGTGTGTGTGTGTGTTGGGGGGGGGGATACAATGTCAGCACACACAATATATGTAAAC